>NW_021131277.1:0-64920 GCF_004193835.3 Ostrinia furnacalis | reverse complement strand
GAAGTGGTAATAGTATTATAGAATAAACGTTAAAAGACTTATTTATTTAATTTTTCAATGCTTAAGTGTCCATTAGAATAAAAGGGTGATTAATGTATTAAATAAAATAGAAAATAATTATGATGGGTTAATGTTTTTGGGCGGTTTTTTAGGCGGTTTCTGACAATGTCCTTTGGAAGACAGAAAGCGTTCCTCAGATCTATGATGAAAGGTCATCAGAGCAAGAGCTCTGCGAGTATATTTTTAAAAGTACTGTTCAGATAAAANTCGCCTACGTTTGCGGGACTTGCAGAGGCTGCAGTGAAGAGCACTAAATACCACTTAAAAAGAGTGTTACAATCACAATTGTTAACCTATGAACAGATACATACAATTTTAATTGAGATTGAATGTATATTGAATTCAAGACCACTTATTCCATTGTCATCAGATGTAAATGATTTTAGTTACTTGACACCGGGACATTTTTTAATAGGAAATTCATTAACAATGTACCCTGAAAATGATGTAACAAATATTCCTTCTAACAGACTTAAATTTTGGCAGCTATGTAATCAAATTAAACAATCATTTTGGAAAATGTGGTACAAGCAATATCTTAATAGTTTGCAAAATAGGCCTAAATGGCTAGATGTTTTACCCAATGTAAAGGTAGGCACAATTGTAATTTTGAAAGAGGATACCTGAATTTTGAATGTACCTGTAATGTCTTGGCCCATGGCTAGAGTTACTAAGGTTTTTCCTGGTCATGATGGCCGCGTAAGAGCGGTAGAAGTAATAAGGTCTAATAGAAAGAGCCATGTGCGCTCTATTCGTAAAATCTGTATCCTACCTATAGATGATAATAATTAATTATAAGTTAATGTTAAATATTAACTAGATAACATTATGACAAATAGGTTGCCTTGTAGCGCTGTATTCTCTTTTTTTTTGTTCTTCCTTTTTGGACATCGTTGTTGATTTGAGTAGTAACTAAGCTCTGTTTACGTAAAAATGTATTCACCTTTCATATGAAAATTAATATCTTATGTAAGTCTATACATGCGTCACAGTTCCTTTTTTATGTATTATAGCTCGCTGTTATTGGTAATTGTAACTTGCTTATAAATAAGAGTTCTCTCCTTTTGTAGAGGTGGAGCATGTTGGGTTCCAACACTAAAATTCATTCATTTCATTCATTCTTTCATTCGTTCGATCTTGTGACGTATGTATTTTGAGCGCCTTTCGCGCCCAGTAGCGTTTCGTACTCCGGCCATTACACTTGTGATTGTGTGTATTAAACTGTGCAGACCTGGCAATAAACTTAATTAGTGAAACCACGGCCTTTCAATCAACACCTACAACAACATCTTCGCTGCCCTACAGTATCCTTCCAGCGAAACCATCACGATATATCTATTACTATGCATAGTATAATCAAATTTATAGTATAAAATAATACTATAAAAATTCTATATTGAGTTAGGACCCCCAAATCCTCACTAGAATTTATATACGCGGAATATGTGGTGCCACAAATTGTATTTTCAAAATAGTTGCTAAACGCCTAGAGTAAAGTTCTTAGCAACATTAGCATTAACATAGGTAATGATAATGTTGCTAAGAACATTAATCTAGGCAACTTTCAGAGGTGATCACTTTAAAATTAGGGATTACCTAAGCCTGTTGGAGTTGTCCATCAACATGAGATGATGATTTACAGACTAAAATACTTGAGTAACATAAGAAAAAGTACAAAAAACAATAATTATAGTGCCTCGCGTTCGCACTTTCAGCCACCCTAAAAGCTGTCTGGCAAGGCGAAGGAACCATCAGAAGTGTCTGGCTGATGAGGAAACTTCATCAAATGATAGTTCAAATATTTTATGTAAATATCAGCTTTTATAGTATGACGTAAGTAGGACTACATTTTCATGAACTTTAAGGTGTCTGGCTAAGGGCTGCCACCATGGTAGGTGTCTGTCAATTGATGACGTCATTTCTAATAACATTTTGAAGGAAATATAAAAAAATCAGCCTTTATACTTTGACGTAATTAAGTTGGTATTTTACACACCTTTAGTACCGTCTGTCTGCCAAAGCCACCATGACCCAAACTTCATGTTTGGCCATGGTTCTTAGCTATGTTGGGAGCATGCGCTGCCAAACTTTCAGCCTTTATAAAATAACGTAGGTCTGGCGTTCACTAGCTCTTAGTCTATAAGTTTAATCTTCATTTAAATTTTTTGGGTCGTACCTATTCATTTGTTTGTTTCAGCCAAATGACGTTCACTGCTGGACAAAGGCTTCCCCCCAAGGATTTTCACCTATATGTATAATTGATATTAATGTTTGATTTAATTAGATCCTTGGTAGTGGGAAAGTTGAATGCTAGACATCTTGGGATGGTTATTTAATTTTATGCTTCCCCCACTTAGGGAAACACTACGATATACATATTTAAATTCCTTTTACAAGAAAAATGAGGATATTTACTTTTAAATAAATTCCACTCTACTTTGTTCCCAGCAAAACGTTATCAACTGGCTTTTCTAATTATAATGGATACATAACTACTACCCCCGAATTTTCCACAACGTTATTAAAAACCTATTTTTGAAACCCACTTCCATTTTGAACGAGCAAACATTTATCTATTCAAATTTCGAATTCCTCGACTTAGCCCACTTAACCAGTGCATAGGTAAAGAGCTAGTTCCAACTTGTTTTGCTATTGTTCCGAGATAAACTGTGTGTAATTTAAGCACGATAAGTAGAAGTCGGCGAAACTTCGAAATCGCCTTAGCTTCGTCTTCCGAACGAACATTGGCGATCAAAGGAGTTTGGCAAGGTTTGGCCAACCTAACAAACTTTGTATACTGACATGTGGAATTGTGGATTGCTAACAAAGACTTTGTTCGGGTTTTCCCGGTAATAGTAATTATGTTGTATTAAGTTACCATTTTTCGTACAGCTGAACGCGAAATTAGTCTGATTTCGGGAACTTTTGTCATTGGATCTGTGATTGTGGTATCATTGTGATATTTTTTGCCGAAATGGACAATCATTTTCGTTTCGTCGAAATAAAAATGAATAAGTCATTGCTTCATGAAAGTAAAAAAAATATGGGAGGCTTTTAGTGGGTACGGTTCACATTAACTAACCACAAAATTTTGCAATTCCGATGGAATTTTTATGTCTTTTTAAATAGATTTTAAAGTTCAATTCAGAAATGTATTATGATAGTGCTTACCTACATTTTGTTGGTGAATGTGTAGGTACATAAAAAGGTGTTTCGTAAAAAAAGTACCCAAACGAATGATAAAATTACTTCACTTGCATGCGAAGTGAAATCTCATTGATGTTGTTCACTTCTCGACATGAATCCTTTACGGCCGCGATAGGATCAAAAGCTATGCTTAATGTTATTCCGCCACTACGGATTTACTCGCGAAGAATCCGGTATAAATGGCTCGAACAACGCACCAACGTCGTTACGTTTAGTCCCTGCTCTCGGCTAACATATATTACTATGTCTGGGGTCTCTAACGTGTGTTAGAAATGCCGCTGTATGTTACGTTTGATGTCCTTTCTTGGTTAATGTGAGCGATAGTTGGTAGAACTTTGGAATGCTATAATATGTATACAGTGTGATATTTTTATACCTACTTATCTAAAGCAAACAAAAAGATTTGATTCTACTGTTCATATGCAACAACTTTTCCCAAGATTGCTAATTTTAGTCGATTGCTAATGGCAAATTAGTATGGAGTGTTTTTTTTTTTCAATATTTTAACTTGGGTCTCTTTAACGAGAGTTTAGTACGGGGATGATAATTATTTATTAGAGAATGGATGTCGGTCCTACTGAAAAATGCAATGCAAAATTTGCTGCATGTGAGCAGTATAAACAATACTCTTTGTTTGATTTAGTATAAAACACCCTGTATAGAAACTAAAACGAAACTATAAGTAACTAAAAGCTTCAGTAATCTGCTATAATTCAAGAGAACTTCAAGAATAGAATGTTAACTTCAAAACAAAGTCCCTAGCTTAGTAATTTTCGTGAAACTAAAGCTCTATAACGTATTCAGAACGCATTTATATTATTAACCGGAGTGAAGTCAGAAGTTTGTTAGAGATTTACAGACTTACGGTTATTGAAAACATTATACAATAATTATTTTTAGCAGTATTGTTTTACTCAGGTTCTGGTACAAAGAGGACTATCACCATATTTTTAACGTAATAATGATTTGATAACTTTTTATTTTAGGTTACTTCTTATGTATAAATGTCAGATAAATAATATTTAATTTTAGTACAAATTTGAAAATCCATCATCCATCTGGTTTTTACGACAATAAATCAATAATTATTATTTCTAATGCTTATGTGAGTTTTCAGAGCATTAGGTATATTGAATTTCTCATATTGCTTAGAAAGGCAATTAATCACTGTCATAAAAAATACTTTATTTTGTTGTATTCATAACAGCGTCCATGTTGCGGTGGACAAAAAAATTTCGATTACGATTATCAAATAGCTGCAGAGATGTTCGTAAAAACCAATCGGCCATTTTAAACCTACGTCGGTGAGTTGTACGTCCATTCCGGAACATGAAATAGCCTTCCACTATCTGCTATTTCGAAAGAGACCAAGGATTTGAAAGGACAGTGTTTTTAAGGCTAAACGACTATTTACCCTCGTTCCGCTTTTCATACGATACGGTTAAAAAACAATAAATGCAATTTGAGTGCGAGCCAGCGAGAAAATCCTGCAATCGAATTCGATAGCTCGACTCTATCTGTCTCTATCACTTACTGTGACACACACGAGTGAGAGAGATGTAAATTGTTTGGCTTAGGAGCCCTTTATGGTGGTTTCAATTGGATTGGTGACCGCAGCTATTCAATGAACGTACATATCAATGCACGTAATCAGTATTCATAGCGATGAAGTGGATGTCACGGTGCTGAAAATTACCTGAAATACATAATATGTAGCTGTAATAGCGTGTGTAGCGGGTGAAAACGGACATTAGGTAACTCTACCAAATATTTAGGTAAGGAAGTCTGCATTATAATTAAATCGGCTGAGCCCAAATAAATTAAATAACAAGGCTGAAAATTCTTTATCAGAAATGGGGCATAATTATCCATGTAAAAATAGAGTAGGACCAGATTTTGAAGTAAATATTATAACAATTATTAATTTTCATCACAACATTTTGGTTTATGCAAACAATACATTTAATCAGCAATTTTATCCACGATAAAAATTGGAACGTTTAATAGCCTACACTTATGTATCGAAGTATTTTGAATTCCACTGCAGTATGTAGTAAATATTCCAAGCGGCATTAATTTATACTTGTCTGAATAAATGAAAATAAACAAATATCCTTTGGATCGACTTACCTTTTTAGCTACAAGGGTCGCTCAGTCATCTGTCAAAGTCACGGGTCGATTGGCACCTTAAGAACCATATTTGCTAAGGGGCAAAAAGCGTGAAAAAATAATCGTACATGACATTTTTATGAGCACCGGAATAGGTATAAACCTCTAAGAAAGTTTCTCATCCTCACAAAATAAATCGTTTTTCTTCTTCGGAGGGAGGTCAAAGTGCGTACTAACTTTTTGTTATTTGACACCTATGAAATTTCGGCATCATATAGGTGTGTAAAGTAGGCAAAGTTTACGAGGCGGGTTCGAGGTACAGTATATTGAAATAAGCTAGCACGTGAGGAGTTTGTATATTAAAGAAAAACAAAGCAACAACTAAGCTTTGTGTGATGAAAACGGGGCAAGTTTCTTTGCCAGCGTGTGTGGCGCTTTCGGTAGGGTGAGCAAGTCTCTCTCGCTCATTGCGAAAAATTGACAAATGGGTAAAGGAAAATTTGAATGACGACTAAACGGTGGCCGTCATATTTTGTTTTTTACAGTTTCACAAACTGAAAGAGTTTTAATACGTAACCTATCATGAAAATGAAATTCCACACCAACGGGGGAGAGGACAATTTTTGATGTAAACATGAGAAAACAGTTAATAATAACCTAACCTTTTGGCGCAGTCGGGTAAAAATAAGAGGAGAAAAATAGATATTTAGACAAAGAATAATAATTGTAATGATAATGAACTGTTCAACCGATGGTCTACCTACAAACATCACTTCTCATTCGACTTTCAGTAGACTACCACTGGAATATTAAGTTTTAATTATAGTACTTATCAGTGAGTTGACTGTACTCTTTTGCTATACCCACAATGACGTATTGTAAATAAATTATATTTACGCCTTCATACATGTTTGTCTTCAGGAAAGGCTCAGCGGAGCCGATATAACTTTTATAGTGCTTTTTGCTTGCTCTTTTTACGTTTAAAAATATTGTAGTTTGATAACCCAACACTTTGCCAGATTAGTTTCTATTCGAATAAAATGGAACACATCAAACACATTTGGCAAAAGGAAAGAAAAAATGTTTGTATTATGTCAAGGAAAAACAATACAAAGCAAAACTTGTATTTAAAAATATGGCACCATTTTGAGCAAACTTATTGAGGCTTATACGAGTATAGGCCTAATTGCACCACCTAACTTTGATCGTAACTAAAACGCTAACCGGTGTTTTTTGTATGGAGGCTTTTGACGTTTGTTAAAATTAAAGTAAGATGGTGTAACTTAGCCTAAGTCTTTCACAGATTCATGTCACATAGAAAACTATAGCCTACTACTATACTACTACTACCTACTACTGCAACTCCTGTATAGCCAGGATCTACAGCTTGGCCGGTGAAGGTTGAGTAGTCCCGGGGGATAACTAAATGTCTTTGGAACCCGCAATGAATTTACTCAAGAATGGAGGAGTGCGAAGTATAATATTGAACAAATCGATGAAAGTTTCGAAATAACGAAATAAATAAATAATTAAGACAAAATCAGAACATACTTAATATAAAAACTAATGAAAGGTTTTCCTTAACGTAAAATTATAGTGAAAATATATAGTGTTTCATGTCATGCAAAGAAAAATAAATATGTATGAGAAACAAAATAATGTTATAAAAGAAAGAAAATAAACATTGCAATAAGGTGATTAATGTTTTTATGCTTAATCATAAATTCCTCAAATTGTTTATTGAATAACGCGAGGAAGATTAGCAAGTTAATTAAAACATTACCAAAGGCTTTTAATTAGACGTTTGAATGACTTTTGTGTACGTTTACGGAAAATAATAAGTACGAGTTGCTGTAATTTATTGATGTGAAGGAAGCCGGGAGCGAATTCTTAACTTTTCACTTAACGATTCCTTCTTAACAAACTGGATCTCATTTTATCAATTGTCAAAGTTTAAAAACTTAATCCACTTTAGGACCCTTTAGGGTGAGTTCACACTGCGCATGACGTGAACCTAGCGCGAAAAACCAAGGACATTCTGCGGACGGTACCCACACGGGTCGCACGCTCCGCCCGCGCGCGCCATTCAAATATGGAATGCGATCGTATTCGGTGACTTGTAAACATCAAACGTTCGAAATTCAAAATTTGATTGCGAACTCAAAACTTTTTCGTGCTTCATCAAAGAGGATTTTGTACTTTTTGTGTTAAAAAAAGTAAAATGTTCATAAGTGAAATTGTTTTAGAGTATTTTGGACGCTGTTGGCGGTGTGGTATTAATTTGTTTATGATGTGACTGCAATTAGATTATTAACAGCAGTGTACGTGAAACCGGACGGTATATTATGTAATAATGCCGAAGTCGTTTGAAAGCGTGAAAATGAAGCTTTTATCGTTGATTACTTTGTGCGGTAAGTAAAATGCTTTAATAATGTTTCTTTTATACTTACGAGCCGTTGTATTTTTTTATTGAAATGGAGAGGAAATTATGTGGCAATTGCAAACAAACGTAATTATTTAGATTGGGTTATCTACGAGAATCTACGAGATTTCAAGGACTTTATATTTTTAATTTAAGTAGTTCTATAAATAATTACATGAGCCAATTAAAAGAAATTATTTTATTACAAAAGAAATTACAAACAATTGTATAAATCTTAATGATTTTTGTCTAAAAAACCTAGAGACAAAAATTTTGCGGAAGCGCTTAATAAAATGCTAGAATGATTACCATACGAGCGCGCTTTGCGCTCAAACATGCATCTGACAAGCGTGAAATAGCAGCTGCATTCCAATGCAGTTACCATCATAGTAAAACTATGTAATATCCATCGCAATAATGTTTAACTAAGAAATGAATCTACTTAGTTGCTGTTAAGTTATCGTCAAAGTATTATTCTATTCCTTTACATTATCCTTACATAAATAAAAAAATAACTAGGTTTCTAGCTTGTTTAGGCACTTCTTTTTTTCGTGTCGACAACAAACCTACACAGTGTCAGCCCAAAACTAGGCACTTATTGTATTTATTATAAAACCTTTTTACTACCTACGCTTCGTGTGGAAATAAAAAAAAATCTACGCTTCCGCGCGTCTTTTGGCGCGCTCATGTGTAAACGCGAGAAGCGATAATCGCACATCTGCACACGGCCTTACGTTTATCTATTTACTAAGTAAAAATACAACGACGAAATTTTCCAGTCTAATCTGGGAGATACGATTTGGCACTACGTTACGCCAAAAAGATGGAAAAATAGAGACCTTGTTATTCCCAGAAAGCACTGCGGAATATTTAAATTAGAAAAGAAACATCGCAGATAAGCAAGCTGGCACGGTCTTAATTTGAGATTAAGTCAGTTAAAGTTGGGTATTCACGTAATACTAACCGTGAGGTGATCTCACAGGGGCTGTTAAGTAACCTTTTGGGTGAGACATTTTATATTTTAAAAGTTAGCGTAATTAGATAACTTATCCATTAAACTTTGCCACATCTGGCTCGGTTTCAAATTCTCGATGGTCGTTACAGGTCTTATGGATTCCATAATTTCTAATAGAGGATATGAAAATTCATGTTATGTTTTTTGTATAAAATTAAGGGTTTTCATCGCATATCGCACGTTAAAGATTTCGTAGCAGGCTGAAATTCACACAGAGCGGACTGAAGAAAGAATATGTAAAGGAAAATAAATATAAGATGCGAGACGCGACGACCATTTACATTGGTTAGGTAAATAGATGGAAATAATATTGGTGAATCGATCTTCATTATGACGCTCCCGGTTAACATAATCTGAGATGTACAACTGAACTAAGTACCTAAATATCTATTCAATTCTCAATGATAAAAGATTATAAACTCAGAATCAAAATGTTTGACTTATAAATCTAAGGAACCTAACGCGTAACATACAATAAAAGTAAATCGCCGACACATCAGTTAATACCTAACATTTCAGTAGCAAAATCTTTCTTATTAGAACTAGATAAGACCACAATGTAGCTTAATATTATCATGCCATCCGTATATTGTAAGACAGCTCTGTCTCAGCCGGCGAACAACGTGATTTATGAAATAACTCCGTTGAATGTATTCTACATGGATTCCATAATAAAGTCGTAAATCGTAGTGTGATTTAAATAACATTTTTGTTTCAACCCTTCTTCTTCTATCCACATAATTCTTTCAGACATTCATGCATAGTAAATGCGGATCATAATCCCTTGATAAAAGGATGATGTACATTACAGGCCTTTGAAATTTCACTTTAATAATACATGAACGTCTCAACAATTTTTTCTCTTTTAGGTCGCATTTGTTGGAATATTTTTCGAGTGAAAATCTCTTCGTTTTAAGCAGGTTATTGAATTAGAAGCGTAACACGATGAAACATGGCTTTCTTAAAACATAGGTGTCGCTTCAGTGCTCTAGCGCTTTGGTGGTAGTTACCCAAATTAAGCAATCGTTAATAGACGGGTAACAATTTCGAATATTTTGTGGTATTTGTCACAGGAATCTTCATACTTGGAAAAAGTACTTTTTTAAGTCGCTAAACCTTAGTGCGGTTTAATATCATCTAATTACAAGGTTCGCCACTTACCTGCCTTACACCCACTCCTCCAATCTGCCCTGGGCCCGTCGTGAAATATTATCTAGTCTACCTACCTAATAGTTGGGTTGAGGCTGTAGGCTAGGACATTAACAGGGTTACTTACTTACTTTTTGTAGCTAATTGCTTTGAAGGCTTGATAGCTATACCAATCATTCTTTTTAGGCAAACATTACTATGAGCTCTCACAGTGCGCGTGGACGCACAGGATCCCAAAAGCCTATTCATAGACAATATTTTAGTGGCGGAGTGTCACAAACGAACCAATTACAGAGCTCTATTCAACGCTGGAGGTTCGACTTCGCATAGCGTTGCTGCTTCACTCAAGCAAGCTTCGTTTGTGAATACGGGCGTCAGTTTCGTGAAACCTCTGCTACGTAATTAATTGAATAACTTCGTCCAATAAATGCCAAAAACAAATGTAATCATTGTTTTGTTTTCTATTACGACAATAGAAAAAGTGAAATAATAAAGAGCAACTTTCTTTCAAGTAAATCATGACTTATTATGCCTATTTGCCCTAACCTAACTCGTTGGCCCTTCCCAATAATTTGCCGTCAGATTTATGATTATGCCCACGATAAACGATCCAAACTTTTTAGGGAGAATGTAATACACATTCAATACAGACGCTTGGTGTTCTTATCCTCATAGAAATAGGGGTCAGTTTGGGTAGAAATATAGGGGAAGTTTGCCAACCACCTGACCCTCTGTTGGATGGGAAAACAAAGCCAAGCACGATGGAACTAGCAAAAAGTGCTCTAGTTATAGATATAAGTATTTGCTACTTATAGATTTAGGTATATTTTTGTGTTAGAGTGCTCTGTTATATCAAATGGCGTGAAGTCCCATTCTTACCGAAATCATTCAATTTGGAGGTTCTTCAAAAAAGTGCTTTAAACCTATTTTTGTCGATTAAAAAAAGTGATATTATCGAAAAATATTGTAATTCACAAACGATGCTAGCTTAAGTGATGCAGAAAATCGAACACAGCGTTGAATAGAGCTCTTTGATTGGTTCGTGTGTGATCCTGTGCGTCCACGCGCATTGTCAGACCTCATAGCAATGTTTGTGAATACGGGCGTAAGTCTATTGTATTCCTACAGACGGTAGTTTACCAGTGAATTATACATCCATTGTAACTGACTCTGATGAACTACTGCCCAACTCTAAACTGTTCACGTACTTCCTGCAAACTGTTTGGGGGAGCGTCAGCAACAAACTTTGACATTAATAAAAAATGAGTTTCGATAACACAGTTAAGCTTCGTTACTAGTGATAAGTGACAGTCCAGGATAGGTAAGTGCACAGATACTTCTGTGTATAACGTTTTACGCCAAAATTACTGAACTAATGTTGAAAAGTTGGATATGCAAGAAGTACTTCCTTTTTTTGCAAGAATGTGATATTTTGTAATAGAAATAAAACTTGTTTTAAATTATCTTAACTGACTTTATCGGAAAGCTAGTTTTACAGCAATGAGTGATTTCCGTTAATTCAAAATCTACCTACCTATTTCTTTTGAATTTTCCGTCTAAAATTTGATATCCGAAAAATATGAAATTTCCCAAATATTTGTCCAATTTTGGCAACAGTACCGTCGTAGAACGACATCCCACAGTCGAATCGTTGCTAGAGAAATGACCTTATTTTGCCAGCTCCAAAATTGAGCTTCGTTCATATTTGATGCTGCTCTGTTGAGCTGATAGCGTCCTACAAAAAGTACACGCTCTAGTCCAGCCTCAAGCTTTAAAAATGTTACAAAACCTGGGCTATGTTCGCAATTTGTGCTTGCGAATTTTTTTAGTGTCGTGCTAAGAATTTTGAGATAAAATGGGATTTTACACCAAAAGCCTGGGTAACTTATATTTTATTCAAATACGGGTCAAATTACTAGATTAGATTGCTTAGTTTTCTAAGCTAGAAAACTGTCAGCAAATCTTCGTAGATCTCATCTAATCACATTAGACGTATTCCCAAGTGGGCCTTTAAAAATAACTTAGGACATTTTTTGGATAATAACTGTGTGGTTCTGGCAGTGTAGAGTATGACTACTCCCACTTTTCTCATGGATTTCGTAATAGCCGATTAATGTAGTCCACACACTAAACCCGCCGATACAAGCCGTTGGCTTTTGACATGTAAGCAGTAGTCAAGTCGTCGACATGTTTCTTCTGACATAAATCTGTCGACAGGCTTGGTCTCTCTATAAGGGGACATCAAACCTCCTTGACCCTAGTCAGCGTTGAGAGTGTATGACAAATCCTCCATTTTATCATCATCATCATCAACAGCGCTTTACAGCCCACTGCTGCCTCCTCCACCTTAGTCTCCACTAACCCTCCGGTTTTGCTATAATCTCCACGGTTGCCATCCTCTCCTCCATTAGCCATTTGTAAATTAGAGAAAGTCGTATTCCTTCAGTGGAGACAAAATAATCTAATCAAGATGGTCTTACGCAACATCTTGAGTCCTTTTCATTGAAAGTCTGTTATTAGACTCGATTCTTCGACTTCCTTAATTTGCCAAAGTAAAGATAAACAGAGTTCGTTTAATCTTATAGCACTTACTAGAAATTGGTCTTATAAGAGCGATCAAGTTTATACAACCGAAACATTACAGCTAAGTTTAAGTTGGTTCATGATATTCATTAACTCCATGGCAAACATGACGTACGAGAATTCAATAACATGTTAAATTAGTTTTGAAATCAATTTAGATTTTAGTTGTAACTAAATTAAGAAACATGCAAGGTTCACCTGTTCACGAGATACCTGTAAAATGATTGATGATAATAATTTGCAGAGACTAGTGTTATTCGACCTGTGTATAGAACTTGTATACTAGACTTTATAATGAAAGCAATTTTACTCGTAATCGGCATTTCCGGAAATTAAAATGGCGTTAAGGTGATACCTGCAGACTATGTTAGTATAACATATTATAAAACACAATAAGTATCTACCTACTGTCTGTAATGAAATTTACAATAAAATTAGACTTTAAAGCAATTGAAAATATTATGATGATGTTATAATACGAATATAACAAAAAAAAATTGCAGGTGGTTTCATGTTAGGTACATAATCTGCTGGCACTTGTGAGAAACATTGTCAGTAGAGAAGTCAACAACTGGCTGTTTCTCTTATTTATAAACTTAGAAAAAGCATCAAGAGTTCCATTCTGATGACCTATTGCCAAACCACTGAGTCCAAATTCCAAACTGGTTGTAAAGAATAGAATTGCATGGCAATGAAAAAGTCGGTGGCTTCTGAATTAACTTATTATTATGCCAAGTCCATCGGTAGCGAGGGTATTTCCCTCGAGAGAGCAGCAGACATTATTTTAAGCTTTTTCTTTTGATTTATTTTAAAAACTTCCATGAAATGTTTACAATAAATTCATACCTTTGTTGAGTTTTCATCTACCGGTGAAGGTGAAACAAAATTGTTGTTGGTACAGTTACTTTTCAGAGTTTTTATTTTCATCATGAATATAAACTTATTCATTACAATTATTGTGTAAATCATAAATATTTTTAACATCTTTTTTGTATACTTTAGGCTTTGTCAATGATGTTCAAAACCGGTGTCAGAAAATGAAATGAAATGTTCAGAATATGATCATACTAGCTTTCCGCCCGCGGCTTCACCCGCGTGGAATTTTGTCTGTCACAGAAAACTTTTCTCGCGCGCGTCCCTGTTTCAAAAACCGGGATAAAAACTATTCTATGTTCTTTCCCGGGACTCAAATCGGTTCAATGGTTTAGGCGTGAAAGCAAGACATAAAGTCAGACAGAGTTACTTTTGCATTTATAATATTAGTATAGATTATTAGGTCTGAACTAATATGATCATATTCTGAACGTTTCATCTCTGACACCGGCCTCAGTCTGAGGCTATTAACAAAGACTACATGCATATCTATGTAGGCCTAAGATGACACTCTTATTGTTCTCGTCTCACTATTAATACAGATGAACAATGAAGTTTAGAGAGCATACAGCTAAGATTAATAGAATCGATTGCATTTCTACTGATTCTAAAGCTCGCTTTCTGTAAATGCTGTTGTATTTACAGAAAGCAAGTTTCATAACCGTTCTACCTCTTGTTTATAAATAATTTTTGTTTCTTTAACTTTTGTCAATTCAATACATAATTTTAGAATAGAATAGAATAGAATAGAATTTCTTTATTGCGGTAAATTTTACCTTACTTATTTACCTTACACTGTGATCCGCAAATAATAGGGTATCCTTAAAATGTTTTGTTTCACGGCAATCTTACTTACTAAAAGTATTCTTTGTATTTTTATTTCTTTGAGTAGTTGAGTTTCCAAACAAAAAATATTTGTTTTACTTATTACCTGAAAAGAGTACACAGAAAACACGCTGAGGTTCAATGAAAAACACATACATTCATAATTAAAAATGTCCGTCGAATTTCCAAAACGTTATATTATAATTAAATTATTTTCTGAATTAACACGCAAATGAAGAATGGTTCAAATAAAATATTGCGAAAGGTTATTGCCGTAATAATTGAGAGCCGTAGCATTTTAATGCTGTTGGAGCTCTTAATTCGTAAACAGTTACCAGTTAACGTCTCGGTATTAATTTTCGTCAGGAATTTTGTCGATTGTCAGCAGAATTAAACGTAGTCCGTTCTTTGACGACGTGGAATGCTTGGCTCAAGGCCAAGTACTTTGTATGTTTATTTTTCGTAATCCCACCCTTGCGGAATCGTTTCTGAATTTTCATATAATACTAGCTTTGCCTGCAACCTCGTACGCGTGAAGAACCGGGTATGAAAAATAGCTTACGTCCTATTGTGGATTTTGACATATCTGTCAATGTCATGTCAAAAATAACCAATCATGCAGCATTTGGACCTCCCGTCTAGGTACGTATTGCCATCTGGCGGATTTTTCAATCGCGAAAACCCTCATTCGGAGAAGTTTAGTTACAAACACTGGGACACGAGAATTTTATGTATTAGATAATGTAATTTTCTTCTACCGTGAGATTTTCAGCACATGCCAATACCGCTCATTGTTTACTGAGAGCCAATTATAATTAGAACACAGCTTTTAACTTTGAACGGGAATTAATTAAGAATTCATTAAGGACGACATTTTGTTTATTCATCGTGAACGGTTCCTCGCTCGCTGCTATTGAATGCTGATCTGAAAAACAAATTAAAATTCAAATAACAATTAAATTGCCACATCGAAATTAGAGACAAAAGAAGCTTGTGAACAATGCTAGCGTTCGACAGTCCTGATGAGCGTGTTAGAGATAACTGCCTTTTATTTAACCGCCTCTGTAGTCTAGTGGTAAGACCACCTTCATACCCAGAGGTGCGGGATCGATTTTCAGTGAGGGCAGATTTTGTTCGGTTTGGTCGGTAGCGCTTGTTCTAAGTCTGCCTGGCTACCACTATCTAACAAGTCTGTCGCTACGAGTATAACAACAATGTTAATAGCTTTGCTATGTTCCGGTAACATAGCTAGTTCTTCTTTTGCTTGAGGATTTCGGGTGATCTCGCTCCCACCTTCGGCCTGATCATACTCTCCTTCAGGTGAGATGGATGACTTGTTCCCTTTGAGACATCCCTTTTTTTTGAAGGAACTGTTTTTGCAGGATCCCGTATCCCGTATCCACGAACAGCTCGTTTACAGTCCCGCAAAAAAACGAACCTTTCGAATTTTGTTATTAAAATTTTTCACAAGGCAGTCCAACTCTGCGAGATTACTGTATCCCGCAAAACTGGATTGCCATAGGAACGAGCCCTGAGAGGCTAAAAAAGCCGTGTTTTTATTTTTCATTCCCAATTAAGTTTCTGAGGGGTTGAATTCAATGTATCATTTATCTGAAGCCGGCACTGACAGGTAACTCGGCGGCTGTCGATTGCATCGCAAATTGTTAATTCCCAGACCGAAACACACAGTCAACGATTGTGCTTTACTATGGCGATTATTTTCACTGGTGCACCATTCAAACAGCTTCGGAATCCAACGGCTGAATAGACATGAAAGAATTTTCGTGTGCAACGACCGACTTTAATGACGGCCGTTTATTCTTTTCAAAGGGTTGCTCGCCATTCCGTATACATAAAGCTGTAATGGTAGTCAAAATAAATACGATCAATTACAGAATAAAACACGGGTAACGAGCCGTGAAACAGTGTCGGATAATTTGGTTGTTTATGTCGCATGAAAGTGTGGAACTTTTTGGATTTAATTTTTAGGCTGCAACATAAATGTGATGAAAACTGTTTCGCTGCCTACCTACCTTTGTTTTAAACTCAAAGTTTGGTTTGTTTGTTATTACGTAATAGGCTGAAAAACTGATGAGTAATAATAACTTATAGCTGTGCTAATAGGTAAAGCTTTTTAAAAAAATAGATAATAACTAAAATGTTTGTAACATTGTAATATTGTGTTCATCACACACGTACCTAGTACATTTACAAAATAATGCAATATCGAACATCTTCTCTTAATTAACTTTTACAAAAAGAAGGAGGTTCTTAATTTGGTAGGTATTTTTTGTCTAAATTTTTACTTAACTAACACTCGTCAATACAACAGTACGTGACAATACTGGGTTGCATAATCTTAGTTTGATTTTAACAAACGTCAAAAATATGTTAAACTCCAAAAAAAATACACCGGTTAACTTTATAGTTACGGTCAAAGTTAGGTGATGCAACTCAGCCTAAATGTTATGATTTAAGCAGATGGTGCCTTTTGGGTAGGCTTTACCGACAATTACGCTAAAATAACAATAACACTTTCGGACATAAAAAAGATCTGGCTCCATATGATAAGGCAGTTAAAAGAGTTCGCTCGTAAATCGTGACGGTTGCCGGCAAATTGTATAATGATTAGGTCCTTTATGACTCGTTTGATGCTGGTAAAAATAAATTCGCTGAAAGTAATGTAAACATTTAAAATATGATTTATCTTTGTCTTTTGTCTATTCTTTTATTATTCTTTGATAAACTTAAACTGTTAATGAAGTTGAACATTATAGTATTTCGTTTATGAAATTGTTTTTCAGTCCTGCAGTCCCTGGTGTGGTTCTTTTTAATACATAACTAGCTGACCCGGCGAACTTTGTTCCGCCTTAATGGCAATAAATAAGCAGACTTTTTTATTATTTGGAACGGGATAAAAAGTATCCTATGTCCTTCTCCTGGCTCTAAACTACCTCCCTGACAATTTTCAGCTAAATCGGTTCAGCCGTTCTTGAGTTATAAGTGGTGTAACTAACACGACTTTCTTTTATATGTATACTAGCTGACCCGGCGAACTTTGTTCCGCCTTAATGGCAATAAATAAGCAGACTTTTTTTTTATTTCGAACGGGATAAAAAGTATCCTATGTCCTTCTCCTGGCTTTAAACTACCTCCCTGACAATTTTCAGCTAAATCGGTTCAGCCGTTCTTGAGTTATAAGCGAAGTAACTAACACGACTTTCTTTTATATATTATTATATAGATAGCTGACCCGGCGAACTTTGTTCCGCCTTAATGGCAATAAATAAGCAGACTTTTTTTTATTTCGAACGGGATAAAAAGTATCCTATGTCCTTCTCCTGGCTCTAAACTACCTCCCTGACAATTTTCAGCTAAATCGGTTCAGCCGTTCTTGAGTTATAAGTGGAGTAACTAACACGACTTTCTTTTATATATATAGATATAGATTGTATTAAAACTTGCCGCAAAGCTGTAATAGGTCACTTTCTTTCACCTAAGAGTATCTGAATGGCATGTGCTGCATTTTTTGACGATTACCAGTATTAATTTTATGTATATTTCAAAAAAATAATACACTACAGTGTATCCCCATTTTCAGCGTTCATTCCCGCGCTCGTTCTATGACGTTATCTCATGGGGCTTTAATATATTTTTGTGTAGGCGTCAAATGTATATTTACAACGATATCTATGGTTGTTGGTCGGCCGATAGTTTAGTCGGGCAGTTGATCAGTATGGGCATGTATGGGAGTG
This sequence comes from Ostrinia furnacalis, assembly GCF_004193835.3. NCBI lineage: Eukaryota > Metazoa > Arthropoda > Insecta > Lepidoptera > Crambidae > Ostrinia > Ostrinia furnacalis. Next base: position 46,922 of record NW_021131277.1, on the reverse strand, counting down.
CGCACACTACGCCGATTCGATTTGGCCGATTCTTCATACAATTTAAAATCGGGCACAACTATCGGCCAACAAAAAATCAACGGTGTGCGCCTACTCTAACTGAGATACGGTCCGATCTAGCCACTTTAATGCCTAGCAGCTCGCGTTTCCAGCCTCCAAACGCGAAATAAGACACTGACAAAACGATAACATCCAAATTACGTCAGTTATTCAATTTGCAACTTGTGACGTTGAATATTCGGAGGACTTATTTAAGTGACAGCTGTGAGCGATAACACCGAGTGCATGATTGAGGATCATTGTTGTTCTCCATCGAGTTACCAGGTCGATCCATCAACTTGTAGTTTCTAGTTCCAAGTTTTTCTGGAGTTGCTGAGCACAGTTGCCAAATTGTCACCGTTTTTATTGTCGCCAACTTAGTTATTGTCATTTACACGTTTATGCTTTTATTAGATCTTTTGTACTGTTATTGTGGGATCATAAATGGCAGAGTAGGTTTTTGATAAAGAAGCAGAGAAGTTTTGTGGAATCCAACTGTTTTGTTGTACTTAGACCATTGTGTCAGCAAGTAAAGATATTAAAAAAATGTGAGCATACAAAAATGTCACAGCATAAATAATAATAATGTGTCTAAAATACGTGAGCGCAGAATACGTCATCATCATCATCATCATCATCATCATCATTTCAGCCATAGGACGTCCACTGCTGAACATAGGCCTCCCCCAATGCTTTCCATGTTGATCTATTGGTAGCGGCCTGCGTCCAGCGCTTTCCTGCTATCTTTAGGGCACATAGTACGCAGAACTGACGGCCGATGGGGCAGAAAGGTTCTGGAATGGAGGCCGCTTACCGGAAAACGCAGCATGAGACGTCCACCTACAAGGTGGACCGACGGCAGAATACGTACTAAGATGTAAAGCTTAATTAGATCTTAGATCTTATCGTGGATTAAACTTCTAAAATAAAATAAATGAAATGGCGACGACAGATGAAATTTTATTGAAATCTGATCTTCTTAACCATCGTCATCAATATAAGAGTAACCCAGTACACTGCTGTAGGCTTTTCCAATGCACACTACAAGTTCTATTCCCGGGCTATCTTGTTAGAGCTACAGCAAGCACTAGATGAGACTCAAACTCACGACCTTTTGCTTGCTCTATCAAGCGTATTTTACGCTGTTAGAGGCAGCGTTTTCGGCAAAAATGTCTGAATAACTATCGTTTTATTTATTTATTTAAGGCACAGCTTCAGAGAAATAATTTTCGTTGATTTCATAAAATACGAAAGTCCTATATTTATGAAATAGTTTCTGTCAGAAACATGATTAAAGTAAGTTAATAAACTAATCCAATTTCAAAATTAATACTTCGTTAACTGTATTGTGTTACGTGAGAACTTCGCAGCGAATTTAGTCATATTATTTGCTCCGAGAAAAATGGCCAAACAACTTGCTTAGAAACTATAACATAGTTTACAACTTATCGTATCGAATAATTCAACTTTCCTTGGCCGCGACACAACTTGAATACAAAATAATGTTACACCAAAAGTTCATTTATTTAGTTTCTTCGAAGTATCGCGAGGAGTTACTTTAGTTTTTACACTTAAGTTAACAATTCAACATAAGTTTTTGACGTTTTAATAATTACTTTTTGCGAAGTCCTAAGTGTAATAAAGAAGGCATAATTTTTGTATTTAGTACACCGTTTTTGTCTAAAAACATTTTACTCAGCCCTCTAGAGACGTGACATCATGCGACTACAAAAATGTAATGAGTAGCTAACTTTACATTGGGCAATTAGTTTTATAGCATAATTTTGCGTGGTCATGTCGTAGGTGATTGACCTTAAGTTGACATTTACAAACACTAATTAAGGGATATCAAATTAATTGCATCATGTTCATGTCGCACACGATTATGCATTCCGATCTGTATTAGTATTAGGGTCCCAATAGACGACTAAGTACTATAAGGGCGAAAGACACATTACAGTAAAATATTATGTACTCACTATGGGCCTTATACATATATAAGCTCAAAGTTGGACAGCGTGCTATGGAGAAGGCTATGCTCGGTGTTTCTTCACGAGATCAAATCATAAATGAGGAGATACGTAAACGAATTACAGTCGTGGTAATGGGCAGGGCACATAGTACACAGAACTGACGGCCGATGGGGCAGCAAGGTTCCGGAGTGGAGGCCACGTACCTACTGGAAAGCGTAGCGTAGGACGTCCACTCATAAGGTGGACAGGCGACGACCTCACAAAGAAGGCGCTGGATGCAGGCCGCTACCGACCTTTGTGGAAATCATTGGGGGAAGCCTATGTCCAGCAGTGGACGTCCTATGGCTGAAATGATGATGATGATAATGATGATGATTGTGTACACGCAATTTTTGCTTAATGTCTATTGCTAGCTTAGTATTAAATCATAACTCAATTGTTTTGCTATGCTATCTCGTCTGCCCACACTTTAATAAAAAGAGTCAAAATTTTGACCTTTTTCAATTTTTATATTTATCGGCGCTTCAGTGGATACCTACGGGTACAATAATTGGCTAGTTACCTTATTACCATACTGTAAAAACATGTTAAAAATCCAGACTTAATTTTATTATTTTAAGTAAATGTGGTAAATGTGAACTGTAACTGTTTTAATTTTAGATGTTGAAAATGAGCTATATTTTATACAACGTTTCTCTATTTTTCGAAATCCAAATACGTACCTACTCGTACCTATGTATGTGAATTCCAACCTAATTGATATTGAATTAACACATTTAATTTTGCGATCAGAGTGCCATTTTGGGTTGAGTTAGCAATGAGATGTTACATAATTAACAAGCCCGACGATACCGTTTTTGTACTTTACAACATACGAGGGTTGAAAATTGGGCTAGCTCAGTCTGAAAATACTAAAAAGTTAGACAATATTATATTGCTTCTGATAGTCGATTATTGAAAAACAAAAGTTATGAAAGATAGTTAGGTACAGTCGAGTTTATAAATATAATGGCCGTGCCAATATTTCAAAATATTGTAGCGCAGGCAATACCTACTACGCTACCGCAACATATGATTAATTTTTGTGATGTTTGAGTTTGTATTGAAATTATGATCGTTAACAGCATTTTAAAACATTGGCACTGCCAATATATTTGTGAACTCGACTGTACTATATTCACATACTTCACTATCATAACGTTAACAAGTTTTTTGTACCATTAAAGTAATGAAAGGCAATTTCTTAGTTGCTTACAATATCCCTCCCTAATGAGCTAGGGCTGTGCGTCAGTGCTTCCATAATATACCTTCCATTAAATATCCTTCCATAAAATACCTTCCATAAAATACCTTCCATTAACCCTAACATTCTTTAAGGCGTTCCTAATGAATGCGCGTTCCGATCAGACCGTCCATTTGGCAGTAATTACTATCCGAGTAATGATAGGGTTAAGTTGTGATGTAAACGCAACTATTGATAATGGAATCTAATAGTTAATTGTCTTGTATTTACTAAAACAGTATTGTATATTTTGTAATATAGCAGGTTTTTTCGTCTTTTGTAGATAAAAAAGCTTCTTTTCAAGTTCGAGGCTCCATTGAAACGTTTTAATAAAGTTTATTACTTGTTGGCAAAGAAAACAAGGAATATTTTTTTGTTTATTGTATTGCGTAATTAATAATTATGTACGTGGATTCTATAGTTACAAGTTTATTTATCATTAGCGGCCCGCCCTGGATTCGCATGGGTATTAAGTTTTTTTTTAAATATAAAAATTTTTGAGAAAATATTATGTCTTTAACCGTATTTCTTTTTAAATCTGTCCTGTAGTTTCAAAAGTAAGTAAGTAGGTATACAGGGTGTTAGGTAAATGGGTATATGAGCCGACACTAGCCCATGTTAACATGGTCATATAAATTGTATAGTGAAGTCAGAAATTTGATATCATCATTTTAATGTTTTTAATTTTCATACAAAATAAATTTACTAAAATCCGATTTGTATGAAAATTAAAATAATTAAAATGCAGATATCAATTTTCTGACTTAACCATACCATTTATATGACCATGTTAACATGGGCTAGTGTCGGCTCATATACCCATTTACCTAACACCCTGTATAGTTCATTTGAAAATACCAATTTTCTTTGCCGCAGTGAACGTGTTAAATTATAGGATATTGCGTGTGTCCCTACGGCCCGGACGCGGCCTTAAAATACTAATTACTATAGTAACTTAGTGCCCTGTGCGGCCCGCATAGGAATTGTCAATTTTGCCTAATAGCACGAAGTACAGTCGGCTCGGAGACATTCCGTTTTTTTTTACCAGGATCCCATTTAGTGTACGTGTTTTAATGTACACGAAAATCCCGTTTGCTTGTCCCGTTTCCCACAAAAAACCGATCAGAGGGCTTAGTGTGAGTTTACATCAAAGGTCCTCACTAGTGAGCGCATTAAAAAAATATATGAAAATTTTAGTTTTTCAAAGTTTCTGCTAGGGGCGCTGTACAATCCATCATACATTTAATGTCATTTATTTACGCACTCACTGGTGACGACGTTTGATATTATACTCAAACTAAGCCCTCTTTTCGAATTTCGTAATTCGAATTTCAAACTAACATACGAGTATGGTTAGCGGGATCCTGCATTACAGGATGCTACAAAACTGGATTGCCGTGGGTATGAGCCCTTAAACTGTAGAAAAATCGCACGTTTTAACACCACATTAAGATAGCACAGTGCATAGCTTGATTTGTTGCCATCCTACAGTCAGCGTCAAATAGTACGTGACACCCAAAGTAGCAACGTAGCACCCAAAATGACAACCTGCATACGGAACTATTCGCACCTCTCTTTCCCACCACTGCAACTCCTGTGTAGCCAGGATCTAAAGCTTGACCGCCAATAAAAACCCAACCAGTGAAGGTCAAGTTTGTCCCTGGCAACCTGCATACATTAGCAACCTAAGATGGCAATGGGCAGGGCATATGTACGCAGAACTGACGGCCGATGGGGCCTCAAGATTCTGAAGTGGAGGCCACGTACCGGAAAACGCAGCGTGGGACGTCCACCCACAAATTGGACCGACTACCTGATAAAGGTAGCAGGAAGGCACTGGATGCAGGCCGCTACCATCCGTGCGATGTGGAAGTCATCGGGGAAGCCTATGTTAATCAGTGGACGTCCTGTGGCTGAAATGATGATGATGACGTCTGTTGCAATCAGAATATGGTTGTCTTTACAACTTTTTGGCCACTTTGTGTGTCAGGAATTACTTGATGCTGACTGTAGGTACAAGGGCGGTAGCACTCCAATTTATTGCTTAGTTTAATGTCAATTTATCGCAAGCAAATAGATTCGGTGGTTCTGTTTTGACCATAGAAAATCCAAATAGTAAAGGAATCTTGCAAACTTTCACAATAATACACTGCCTTAGTTTATGGGGTCATTGTTTATAGAGCCGGGAGCCATCTTTGATAAGTTAGTTTGAATTTCAAGGGGAATAATATTGTAGATCTGTAAAGTGTCTACATTTTTAGTAGAGCAAAACAGGAATATTTGTTTAAGAATGTTTGGAAATAAACTTTATCAAGGAACTTCATATTATTGATGTTACGTTTACAAGGCACTGTACCTATTATGTGATAAATCTGCAGTACTCAAAAATATTCCATTCTCAAGACAATCTCAGAAATATCACTATATTCAATTGTGATCTAAGTCTTTCCAAACATAATCATACTTGTATTTTTCACATGCATGTAACTTAAATTGCTATTAAAAATACAAGAGATAAAAATAAATTGGTTTAAAGACAAAGCCAATTCAGCAATACCACATTGTTAACTGGCATAAAAACAGCTCTGCGAGTTATTATTCAGATTGGATAATGAAATTAATATGCATTTTTAATGCAAGCAATTTTCCATGCACGAACAGAATGTCGAGCTTGCTGAGAGAAATTCACATTCAACTTTTATAATGTTTTGCTAAGGAACATGTTAAATGATAAAAATATCTGTTTAATATTTAGTAGTTTCTTTGATCACAAATAGAATATTTTGGAACATTTTGTAGGTTTTATTACTTATTCATAGATATTCTGAAAAAAGCTGTCGAGCTTTTTTCGCCATCATGGATGACGGCGCGACGTGAGGGTATTGTGATTCCGCTTACAATATAACAGTAAAAATGTTTACCAACATTTTACTTTTATTTGTAACTTTCTTTATTACCAACAATATTGCTATTTTGATATGGTATGCTTTCATCAGTAGATAAGTTGTATTTTGAACATAGGTCACTTAATTTCCACATACGGCTGCTATTTACCTATTATTTACCTGCTTCTCCACCAAAACTTTGTTTCTTATAAGCGTTTTCAGAAAAAATAAATAAATCACCATCGTGTAAACACAGCCTTAGACATTGAACGTTCAGCTCCAACAGAAATGAGTCTTTAAAAATAAATGTGCAAATAATTTGCGCATGCTGTTCCCATACGTGATATCCCTCACGCACCGCCAAGCTGTCGGTTTGGCAGCCGCTCATATCCGCGCTCGATGCAGCCGATTGCTCGTTGCCGAGTGCAGCCCACATCTAGATGGGAATATGCATTCGCATCTGCCGAAAATTAAACGGCTTATGAACGATCGTTTAGCGGTGATATTCGTGAATTGTGGTACTCAGTTCCGCCATTGGATTTTCTACAATTTTCAAATCACGCAAAGGCTATGCTCGGGGTTTGCTTACGAGATCGAATCAGAAATAAGATCTGTACCTAAACGAATTAAAGTTGCTGACGTAGCCCGATGCATTAGCAAGCTGAAATGGCAATAGACAGAGTACACAGCACGCAATATCGACGGCTGAAGAGGCAACCAGGTGGTGGTAGCTTTCAGCTTTCTAGCTGAATGAATGGATAATAGAATAGAATAGAATGGAGGAGACGTATCAGCAAACACAGTGAGGGACGTCCACAAGAAGAACATGAAGAGATGATTTGTAATGATAGCAGGAACGCGCTGGATGCAGGCCGCTCCCACTCCCAACTGGCTACTTTGTAAATCATTGGGAATGGCTATGGACGTCATATGACTGAATGAAAAAGTCGATCAGCATGCTATCTACCTAAAGAGGATTTTGCTCAACGCTTATTTTCGAAATCGAAATACCTAACCACTAGATTGGCAAGTTAAAGTGACAGTGGACAGAGCTCGTAACGTGAAAAATCGACACCGAGCTGAAAATACAGGTTGTCGAGTGTTACGATTGCCACCTGTCCGAGAGCCTTTGAAAATACAATACCTAATTGTCTATTGCAGACCGCTTTTCTGTTTAAGCTGCTTTGGATAGTTTTATACTCGTACGTAAAATATGCCACTTCGCATAAAAATATTAATTAGCTCTTGGTTTACACTGTTAATTAATAATGAAAGAGAGTCTCAATATGTATAGAATAACTTCGTATATTAATTTCCAGAATTTCATCAAGTCGAATGAAATTGCGATGAAATTTCACTTGAAATACGCAACAAGGTTCCTTTTCATCGAAGTTCTGCTGTGTTAAGAATAGCTCTGGAAATATGCAATCAAGTATGCAAAGCAATTTCGCCGTGCTATGCTCACCACATGGTGTAATATGTGAGAAATGAGTTGCCGTATTAATATCGGGCCCCATTCCTTATTTATGTTGTGGTCGGCCGCTCAATTAAGGCCCCAACTTATGAACAAATCGTGGTTATCACCGTGGTACAATTTATTTTATCCTTGAGACACACCAACTGGAGCGAAAGAATTATGGCCGCGAACAAATGCTGCGATATCGAACGTTACTGGCCAACCGCCAGGAACGGTGACAATTTTTGCCGCCGATACCATTTGTGTTCATAAAATTTTTCACCAATCTAACTTTCGCGGCAAAAAATATCGAAATTGAGTATTGGAATTCGGAAGAATATTCGATCGGAAAATTTGAACGATTGCATGCCCGCACAGTTCACGCATGGATGCTTACACATTTTTATCGCCCAATGAAATTTTATTTAGATATAAAAGAGCAAAGGGGTTCACCGATCCGGTGAGCATACACGTGTATCTGTGATTACGTTCCGATGGAACAGCATTAAAATATCGTTGGGAATACGTGAATAACAATTTCCTCCTTCCTTTGATCACATTGAATACATTGAATACCCATAACATTGCATTTTATCTAATGGTATATTCAATTCATAAAGTTTTAATTGATAAAAGCAGCCGTTTTCTGTATCTTTGATCCCTGGCAGAACAGTAAAGGACCTGTATTAACGTAGGACCATGCCATCGTGTATTATTATTAAAATTGAGATGTGTGATTGCAATAAACTCATACATTATGGGGTTCGTTGTAGGTGGGTACTTAATAATTCAAAAAAATAATGTCGGTGACTTTTATATGTACTTTGTGCGACTTTTGACAACATGTCACAATAAGTTTTAAAATTAAAATTATGAGCTTGAGAATTCAGAGACTGATTACTATTATTTTTTAAAATTCCGGGTGAAGCTAGCTTACTCCTTTAGCCTGATCATCACTTACCATCAGGAGGGATACAGGCCAAGAGCTTTCTCGATGTGGTTAAAAAAACTTACCTAAGTACTCAAATATCTTTACCGTTTATTTTCAAAAAAATTATAGGTACGAAAAAATATTAAAAAATATATTGAAATTATATCCAGCCGTCTTAATTATGAGTCTCCGAGGTCTAAACTTTGTTATTTCTACATTTCGTCGTGGGAACAAAACAGCTGCCATTGAACGCGCAATTTCTTAGAAGGACCGAAATCTGCGAACAGCTACATGCGTAGGTTAACTATGTTAATTAAGCTCATAATTCATTACACAAAATTAATGTTTACCTTTCATGCTGATCAGTCATGACGTCATAGGCAATTTCGGGCTGAATTCCATGGAAGCCCGTGGCGTGTCTACCGATCCATCCCAAAGGACGTGATGGAAATTAGCTCTACTTGAAACGCGTCCCAACAAACATCCAGACTAGCACTCCAATATGTCTCTACAGTATTAACCTAATTACATTTTGTCCCACGCACTCCCTTTGTAGTAAAATTATTGACTTAACGCCCGACTAATTTTAATTTAAGTTAGCTTTGGATATATTTAGTTCAGTAGCGTATGTTATTATTTTTCAATTTTTAACCGACTTCAAAAAAAGGTTCTTTCTCAATTCGACTGTATAATTATTTTTTGTATGTAATATTACTGCAGAACTCCGACAATTATGCCAAAAGTGGTTTTTTGTTCGATGAGGTCCCATTGTCACCATTCAGGGTCTGATGATGGGATCCTAGGGAAATCGAGGCAACCCTCAAATTTTATGAAAGATGAGACCGAAAAGACTGCTGACTCAATCTTTAAATAAAGCGTACAGTTGTCCACATAAATACGTGAGCAGAAATATTTTTGCATCGACAAAAAATACGGGACTAGAATACGCTAGCAGTATCAGATTGCATATTGGAAACTGCATAGCGAACTCGTATTTTAATACGACAGTAAATTTTGTGGCATAAAAATATGGCGATATGCATTTTTGTGACTTCGTGCCGGACATCAGATGTTAGTGCGCATCGATTTTGATATTTAAAATAAAAGAAATGTTATTTAAAAAAGTCATGAGTAAGTTTAAAAGAATAGAATCGTTTTAATTATCTGACTATAAATTGTAATAAGGTATTTAATTAGGTTATTTGGAAGTTAAAACACACGTTTGTACCGTTATTTAATTAAAAGTTGATTTCGTTTCATTTTACCATCATTAAATAGATAAGAATTACTCGTAAATTTTAATAAGTCGAACAGTATTGCATTCATAGGTTTTTACAAATCTATAAACTCACAAACGAGCACATTTTAATAAAAAAATATCACTGAAAAGGAAAGCCTTTAAACGTAGTTCAATTGAATTCTCTTCATCTATAAATTATTTAAAGATAATATTTTGAATAAGTTAAAACATGATTTTAATCAAGTTTATTTACACAACTTTACCACGAAATTATGTTTTTTCATAATAAAATTGTGTAAATAAAGTCTATCCACTTAATGATTATTTGCCAGAGCCAAATTATTGAGATTAATGAGAATCGCCGCTGACTTTACAGATTTTGCCTTCAGTCGATTTCTCGAAATACTAACAGCAAAGCAACTTAAGAAAATTACTCAGTGGGGGCTCCTATAATTATTATTCAACCTTTATCCGGCGCAAATCAAGTAAATTTGTTCCAAAATTACTTTTATTAAAAGCATTTCTTTCCCTCCGCCGAACCAAAGTGCTAAAGTAGAGAGTAAATGGACTGGAATTTCCGTTTCACGAATAAATTATATAAGAATATTACAGTAAATAACTCTTTAAAGATGTTTCACAACGATTCCCGCCGAATGGTGCGAGGAACTTTTTGATAAAGGGATCTATTATTTGCTTACTTTTTGTAGTTTGTACCTGTATTATACTCAACAAAAATATTATGTACCTACCTACACAAGATGTGTTGATACTAAAGTAAGATTATTTTGGGTCTTTTTACAAGTTATCTTAGGTATCTAGTTATTATAAATTGTTTAAGGTAGTTGATAATTTTATAATGTTTTAGTAAAATAAGAGTTTACAAGAGCAATCTGTTTTGCTCGAGCAAACTTTTCAACTACGTAATATGTTGAAACATTTTATACTAATTTAATAAGAATGTAAACTGATAATTACTAGTGCATCACAACCACAGTAGATCACAACCTTCTGGTACATAGTTGTTTTTATTTTTTTTATTTCTAGCAGAATTTAATCTTGATAAAGTGCTTTATTGAAAGGCTCTCAGAGGGGAATATTACAGTATAATCACCATTATTTAGCAAAGTAAACTTGTCACTCAAGTTCCGAACTTCGAGGGCAGTCCTTTCAAAGCGTATCTACTTTAAAGGTATTTACTTAATGACGTAAGTTTGGTTGATTCCCATTTACTAATTCACTGGTGAGCTATTAATTAAGATCAGATTAAATTTTAAAGTTAATTAGTAACTCATTAATACTTTGAAGTGCTCCAGACGGATTTTATAAGATTAATTAAAAACTTGTTTGATTTTTACCTTTTACTGATGTTTGAAAGAAAAATAACGAAGTATTCGATGCTGGAAGTCTTTCATTTACTTAATTGGGACGTGATTATCATAAGGTGACGTAATAACATTCTACTCATAAGTATTATTTAATTATTAGCCTATTGAGACTAAAACGTCTTGCGAGATAAACACTTTTAAAGTGATTATGTGCTTTGTCATCGATCTTGGCGCTCTGACTACAAGTTATCTTGTGGTATGTGGTTTGTACAACTATCACAGTAACAATACAACTTAGCGATATAGCGTCATGATACTCACGCTAAGAACGTGTTCTATTGGGAGAAGTTTGATCTTATGTCAGTAATATCTTGTAGATTCGATATTTTAATATAATGAGACGGTTGGTTTTCACACAGATATTCCACTTTAAACTATTTTAGTCTTTTCTACCTTTAGTCTCGTATTTGGGACCATGACATTGCGCGGAAATTTTATCATTAATTTAATTTATCATTGTTATGTCATCAGTCTATCTTCCACTGATTGACTCTGAAGCCTACTTAGATGGAACGCCTTAAAAACCGATCTCCTATATTTTCCTCCAGTTACTGCCTCATCATCATCATCATCATTTTAGCCATAGGACGTCCACTGCTGAACATAGGCCTCCCCCAATGCTTTCCATGTTGATCGATTGGCAGCGGTCTGCGTCCAGCGCTTCCCTGCTACCTTTACGATGTCGTCGGTCCACCTTGTAGGTGGACGTCCCACGCTGCGTTTTCCGGTACGCGGCCTCCATTCCAGAACCTTTCTGCCCCATCGGCCGTCAGTTCTGCGTACTATGTGCCCTGCCCATTGCCACTTCAGCTTGCTAATCCGTCGGGCTATGTCAGCGACCTTTGTTCGTTTACTTAGTTACTGCCTAGTTGTCTTATTTTCAGAAAAATGTGTGGTACTTATTTAATTCCTTTTTAAATGAAGGTGGAAAAATGCCTAGGATGTTGACCTCTCTTGATTAGCCACGGTATTGATATTTACCGTTAATTTGTTGGTTATAAACACGTGGCTTTGTGTCAATAACCGAAGTATAACGAAAATGTTTTGATGCGTGGCCGTATTAGTGCTGTGTTTGTATTGACCAAACCCTCTTAGCCGTGGCAAATATTGACCTGTGCGTTTATTACGCCCTTGAGTTTGGTCAGAAAGGGCTAGAAGCTGCAAAATTGAGACAAAAGATAAATTACGTGTTTACTTTTTACATGTTAGGTGTGACATTGTAACTCGAAAATTTTAGGTTTTTAAGGCGTATTATTTTTTTCTGTATTTTTTTTTATGCATAACAATATTTGACCGCACCTGCAGATGTTAAGTAAGATGGATTATCTTATCAAAAGGCCAATCATTTGTGGCATGTAATGATTCGATAAAATCAAAATAATTATTCAGTTTTGACCAATATTTTGGCACCTATGAACGTCAAAAAGCCCTTGGGGCACTTTACATGTTTCCTTATCTTTTGGGCCTTACCAGATCGGATATTTTAAAATGTCATCGTTTCAAACCGTTTTTCCTTTGTTTTCAAAAAGCTGTCACTGCATTACTTTCCAGCGATAGACTACCTTATCCAATGCTGCGCCTAATCGTTATTTATTTTCTACTAATTGCTTATTTTTCTTCATCATCATCATCATCATTTCAGCCACAGGACGTCCACTGCTGAACATAGGCCTCCCCCAATGACTTCCACATCGCACGGTTGGTAGCGGCCTGCATCCAGCGCCTTCCCGCTACCTTTATCAGGTCATCGGTCCACCTTGTGGGTGGACGTCCCACGCTGCGTTTTCCGATACGTGGCCTCCATTCCAGAACCTTGCTGCCCCATCGGCCGTCAGTTCTGCGTACTATGTGCCCAGCCCACTGCCACTTCAGCTTGCTGATCCGTCGGGCTATGTCAGCGACTTTAGTTCGTTTACGGATCTCCTCATTTCTGATTCGATCTCGTAAAGAAACACCGAGCATAGCCCTCTCCATAGCACGCTGTGCAACTTTGAGCTTCTGTATAAGGCCTATAGTGAGGGGCCACGTTTCCGAGCCATAAGTCATCACAGGTAACACACATTGGTTGTAGACTTTCGTCTTCAGGCACTGGGGTATTTTGGACGAAAAGATGTTGCGTAGTTTCCCGAACGCTGCCCAGCCGAGTTGGATTCGACGATTGACCTCCTTCTCGAAATTGGACCTACCTAGCTGGATCGTTTGTCCGAGGTAGACATACTTGTCAACAATCTCAAGAATCGAGCTCCCAACCGACACCGGGTAGGGCGCAACATGGACGTTCGACATAAGCTTCGTTTTGTCCATGTTCATCCGAAGGCCTACCTGTTGGGAAACTCGATTAAGGTCTTCGAGCATGGTGCCGAGGTCCTCCAGCGATTCTGCCATGACCACGATATCGTCGGCAAACCGAAGGTGAGTGATGTACTCGCCGTTAACGTTTATGCCGTATCCTTTCCATTCCAGGAGTTTGAAAGCGTCTTCCAATGCCGCGGTGAAGAGTTTCGGAGATATAACATCTCCCTGTCTTACGCCTCGCTGTAGAGGAATCGCCCTCGTGCTTTGCTCCTGTACTCGGACCGACATGGTGGCGTTTTTGTACAAGCACTTTAGTACCTCGATGTACCGATAGTCGATACGGCACCGCTGGAGAGACTGCAGCACTGCCCACGTCTCAATCGAATCAAAGGCCTTCTCATAGTCCACGAACGCCAAGCATAGTGGCAAGTTATACTCCTCAGTCTTCTGTATAACCTGCCGCAGCGTATGGATGTGGTCTATGGTACTATAACCTTTCCGGAAACCGGCTTGTTCGGGAGGCTGGAAGTCATCGAACCTACGTGCGAGACGATTCGTGATGACTCTCGAAAACAGCTTGTAAACATGGCTCAGAAGCGAGATGGGTCTGTAATTCTTCAGTAAGGTGTTATCTCCTTTCTTGAAGAAAAGCACCACCACGCTTCTGTTCCATGCCTCTGGCGTTATTCCCTCGAGTAAAACGGAGTTAAAGAGCCTCTGAAGGACCTTCAGTATCGGTGTACCACCCGCGTTCAGAAGCTCCGAGGTTATTCCGTCATCACCCGGTGCCTTGTTGTTCTTAAGTTGTTTGAGAGCCATCCTAATCTCGTATAGGCTGATATCCGGGATATCCTCGGTATAGTGTCGGGTTAGCTTAGCTCTTGGATCTGTGGCTGAGCTATCAACAGGTTTGGTGACCGAGGTATATAACTGTCCATAAAACCTTTCGATCTCACCCAGAACCTCGGCTTTTGTTGACGTTACACTACCGTCTGCCGTCTTCAGCTTCGTCAGCTGGCTTTGCCCAATAGAATTGTCTCTTGCAAACACTTTGGAGCCTTGGTTCCGCTCTATCGCCTCTTTAATACTATTAGTATTAAAGTTGCGAACATCATGTCGCAAGGACTTCCATATCTGTCTATTGAGCTGCCGATATGCCTTAGCGTCAACGGAGGTCTGCAGTGTCATTGAACGTCTTTCAACCATGAGTTTGAGGGTACGGTCGGATAGTTTTTGCGGTTTATTTTTACGTCGTGGTCTAAAAAATTTCGACCCGACCGCTTGGACAGTTTCTACGAACCTGTTATTTATCTCGTCCACTGACTCGCAATTTTCCAGGCATGCAAAGCGATTCGACAACTCGAGCTGAAAGCTCTCGGGGCAGTGAATATGAGCATTAGAGGGGCGGAGCGTAGACTTCATCAAACGGGACCTCTCCAGCTTGACGTTAATGTTTAGTATGCCTCTGACTATCCGGTGATCACTACCGGTTTTCACCCTGTTGATCACGGAGACATCGCTAAACATTCGTCGCTTTGTGGTCATAATGAAGTCGATCTCATTTCTCGTGGAACCATCGGGACTCATCCAGGTCCACTTCCTGTGAGGCGGCTTCTGAAAGAAGGAGTTCATCGCATAGAGATTCTCCTTTTCCAGGAACTCGGCCAGCCTCTGTCCCCTGGGGTTCCGTCGCCCATATCCATATTGCCCCACTCTCAGCTCATCATCACCTCGCATGCCCAGTTTAGCGTTGAAGTCCCCCATAACGACATTGAAGTGGGTTTTAGTTGCATGTATGGCCCTACTTATGTCCTCATACATAGCTTCCACTTCTTCATCTGGGTGTGTAGAGGTCGGTGCGTATACCTGGATTACCTTCAACGAGTACCTTTTGGATACTCTGAGTATCAGGTATGCAACCCTGCTCGACACACTTCCGATGGTAATGATGTTGTTAATGAGGGACTTGTGGACGAGAAACCCGACACCACCTTGGGACAGTTGTTCGCCCTCCCGGTAGTAAAGCAGGTTGCCGGATTTCAGGGTTATCGTGTCCTCGCCCTCTCGTCGGACTTCCGATAGCCCTATAATACTCCATCGCAACCTACTTAATTCATCTTCCAGCTCTATAATCTTTTCGTCGGACCTCAGGGTGCGGATGTTGTGTGTTACGAGGGCCAGTTGTCGTTTGTGGTGGTAGCTATTCCTCCTCCGGGGATTCTTAGCACCCCCCGCCCCGTCGTCACCCCAACCGCTACCGTAGTCAGGAACAACGGGGCTGCCGGAGACTGGGGGCCTGGTTTTAGCTCTGCCGTTCATCAGGGGGGGGAGTTGCCAGTACTCGCCACGCTTGGCAGGCGGGTTGGCGAGCGCAGTTTTTTTATAAGGTTTCGCACCTAGACGCTGCTGCCCATCTCGTGCTACAGGATTTAGTCGCCTCTTACGACACGCCTCCTGTTGGCGGTGGGGAATGGTATTCTTTACGGCCGTCCCCACACGGCACAATTGATTAATTAATTAATTCGGCATTATTTTTCTTAAACATACATAAATAATGCTCCTAAAACATTCTTATTCTGTAAATTATGTTTTACTTATTTTCTTTTTTTGTTAAATCTTTGACCACATGGATGTTGTTCTTACACTTAGCTCATAGCCTTGTCTAAGTGCTGTAAGGTTCGAGGCGGTGGGAGCCTGATGTCCTGTAACACAGGTATTCGATACCTAGCATAGGCATCAGACTCACACTGATATTAAACATCATAATCATAATTATCTCATGTATGTTTTCAATGTCTGTGTGAGTAAATAAAGATTTTGATTTGATTGATTGATAATGCAAAAACATGATACTAAATTAATCTGTAGCTATCCCCAAACCACCAAACTATGTCTTCGGCGAAACTCGTTGATCTTGCTACGACCATTTTGCTACGACGTAGCAAACACGACTCAAACTTTCCGTAGCATAGACAAAGTTAAGTCAAATAGGATAAAGTAATTTTAGACATTTCAGCTTCAAGATAATTTCGTTATGTGCCTGTAACTCGGTAATTTGATAATAAATTGGCCATAAACCTGATTTAGGTCGTATCTAAATTGATACATTAGCTTCATAGTTTATTTCGAGTAAATCTAAAATAAATGGTGCCTTATCCATAAAAATAAACTCGATGTTTATATAGTAGGTATTTGTAAATGTATCCTTCACAAAATCATCATATTGGATAAGAAGGGTTCTTCTCACAGAAGGCTTGTGCCCGCCTATTGTCTAATAATTCCTCCATTATCTATTTCTTTAAGTCAACATCTTTTGAAATATTTAGTACCTACTAAGGTTTTTAATGAACGATTAAAATAGGTAAAATGTAAATAAACTTGCATGATTCCTTTACTACTACATGCATCACCGGTCCTTGCTTAATGCACTCAAGCCAAAACTTTACAATGTAAACTCTAATTTATTGTAGCTCAGACTTATTCAATACATTTAAATTGTAAACTTAAACTAACCCGAAAACTGTCTGAATGTTATTTAAAGTTAGCACGTAGGTTCATTCATTTTGCTGAACTGCTTTGTATTTCCCACATTTGAGTTACACAGAGCTGGGTATTTTGTTTTTACACGATTTATTGTGTTCATTATACGTGTAATATCTTCTTTTATAATATACTTCCCTCTCACAATAAGATTTTAGTCACGTATGCCCGTAAAAATGCATCGCGGGAAAACTGTCGGCAATTTAAATGTTTAAAGGAATATACCCGCTGGATGCACTTTTATTTATTAAGACTCGAGACAAATTTATGATGTTGGCTTACACTCAAATGTACTTTGTTGATAAATTTTAAAAACGTTCCCGTAATTTTTTATTTGTGAGCGTTCTCTTGCACCTTTACGTCGGTTTGGATTCATTTCGCATGACATCAAATGTATTATTCAAAGTAGCGACCTGGTGAAGCAAAAAATCTCATAATATTAACCTAACAATAGAACAAAGATATTTTCAAAATTGCGTAGCTCTATCAAAAATAAATACATCTATTCACAGTGAAGTGCACGTATAGGCAGACGGGAATATATTATGTAGGTATTATATGTAGAAACATTTGATTTCCAAGTCGCATACGAATCCACATTCTCCGCCAATATACCTTTAACTCGATTATGTACCAGAATTTTAGGTATTGAAATTCGAATTTAGTTTTTATTCGAAATAGTCATCGTCAACTAGAATCGTTAGTCTTTTGTTGTAAACCATTTGAAATTCGAACTTCTGGCGTCGCCAGTCTTTTGTCTTAAACTCTAAATACTTAGGCCGAGTTGCACCACCCAACTTTGACTGTAACTATAACGATAACCGGTGCTTTTTGTATGGACTTTAACAGATTTTAACGTTTGTCAAAGTTAAAGTAAAATGGTGCAATCCAGCCTAGGGCTGAGTTGCACCACCTAACTTTGACCGTAACTATAACGATAACTGGTACTTTTTGTATGGGGTTTGACAGATTTCTAACGTTTGTCTAAGTTAAAGTAAAATGGTGCAATCCAGCCTTAGTGATGTTTGTAAACATCGTCAGTCTTTTGTCTCACGCTCCATCAGGGTTAATAAACAAGTGATTTAATCAGTTCTTCTCCTTGTCCCCAGCGATATGCTCGGCGCACGAGATCACCAAGCTGCAGGTGCCTCTGTTCGCCGACCCTCGCCGGCCAGCTGTGCTCAGCTGCCACTTCCAGATGGATGGCCAGAAGTTACATTCTGTGAAGTGGTACAGAGACATGAACGAGATATTTAGATACAACCCCTCCCAAAAGGTAATTATATTTATTTTAATTTTTATTACAATTTTAAGTGTAATTAACGCCCGTATTCACAAACATTACTATGAGGTCTCACAGTGCGCGTGGACGAACAGGGTGACTCACGAACCAATTCAACGCTGGCTACATCAGTATAGCAAGCATCGTTTTTTAATAGTGTGTTTCTGAATACCAATAAATGGGTTTTGTTAAAACACCACTTTGCGAAGTTCATGATGTTATAAGAATTTATTTTTTCTATAAAAAGTTTTCAGTCTGAATAAACGTCCTACGGACCTACTTAAAAAATAATATTCGTTTAGTAGGAATACCAATAAAAACCTGAATGAGCGCTGCCGCGCTGGTATTCGGAAATTCAATAGGTATTTTTAACATAAAAACGTATCAATAAGTCTCAAATGTGCTAATCCTATTTGTTGTGACCTCTCGAACGAATATTTTACCGATATAATCCATATAAAAACGATATTAAAAGCGCTGCCGAGAAGTCCTCACGATAAATACGGTTGATAAATAAATACGTTTTGAGTTTTACTTTAATGGGGAAACAGAATAATGTCCTTTTAATTCGACGTTTGTTTCGAAATATTGTTGTGAATTAAACTGTTTTAAAACTGGGTTAATACATGTTATTTTAAAACATACCATTAGGTAGACACCATGCTCTTTACTAGCACGAAAGAATGGCACTATTGAGCAATTGGTACTTGGTAGCATGTGTGTCAAAACAATTGCTAATTTAATAAGCAAGCATTCTCATTTCTTGTTCGAGCACACTTGTTTTAAGCATGCTGATACATTGACATTTTATGAGCTTTCGTATTCTATCATTATTATCATACTATTAAAACAATTTTGCTAAAAATGTCCTTATTAATAGGTATGTCATTACTACAAAATAACCTTATGAAATCAAACGTCAACACGTTTTAAATATCTTTGTTATAACTATTATACTCGTGGACTAAAGATCTTAGAACAATCCCAAAGTCACTTAAACTGCCAGTATCGGTTATTTGGACAATACTCTCTAGGGCAATACCCGAGTTGCGCAACTACTAAATGAATTTCTGGACTGTCCCGAAAACCACTTCTCAACAATATGATAAGTTTCATTTGAAATAATACCTCATAAAGTTGATAGGTCAAAATTAATTGGAAAAAACACCATGTGTAGAGTCCTTAAGGTTTAATTTATAAAACCAAGAAAATTCTTCATAATATTGGTAATAAGTTTGGGCACATCTCCATCTTCCATATTTGCCAGACTGCATGCTGCTTTCGGTATAAAATTCCCTTTAATTAATTTTAAAATTAAATTCCTATCATTTGCTCACTCACTGCACATCACAATTCCAGTCCAGTTATTGTGAGATCTAGGAATTTCATTAGTCGATTTTAACGGGAATTGTAGTGTAAATGCGACTTGAGTTCAGCATCGTCCCTGCGTCGCTCTCGAAATAAGAGAAAAAATATACAGATACAAAAGTGCCGGTATTTGGGTCACACGAAGCGTGGTCCGACTTTTAGTGTGTTCCTTTTCTCTGAGAACATCACAGAAGAATACGCATTTCCATTGCCAAAACAGACGTTTTTGATGGAGTTCATACTTTGGTTGGGAAATGCAAGGACATTGCGATGACTTATAAAACTATTTGAATAAAAATATGTGGGAAAATGGTGTTGAGTGGTAGGTATTTTAAGAAAAATTAGCACTAAACTAGAAAACTAGAATTTTAAGTTTAAGTCATTGTTTTATTTATCACTAGCGACCCGCCCCGGCTTCGCACGGGTGCTAAGTAGTACATGTAAACCTTCGTCTTGAATCACTCTACTTATTAAAAAAAAACACATCAAAATCCGTTGCGTAGTTTTAAGGATCTAAGCATACATAGCGACAGACAGGTTTTTTTTAATTTAAATTAGATGACAAAAGATGTCTAAAATTTTTAATTTAAATTAGATGGAAATGTAAACGACCCAGTTTTTAAACAATTGAACTCTTGCAATTTGGATATTTAATACATCCGTAGTCGAGTCCAAGTTTCATTAGATTAATCAAACATATTTTTCCCGTTCGGCAGGGCAAACCAGTCATAAATTTGACTGAAATATTTGAAGCAGCTGGTATTTCCACCTACCCACCATAACTTACACCACAATCTCGGTCACTGCAAGAGCTTGAAATTGCGTTTGACTCCATATTCTATTGAATGTGAACTATTCGTTGGCTTCTTGGAAATTCGAACAAGATTCGCTTTAGAATTTAAACTAGTGTTTACGTTACGTTAGAACCTTTGTCACCTTAACTATGTAGTTATAGATCGCTATAGGAATATCTATCTGTCTTCTTATAGTTGCCGATTTTAATATTTTCGCAAACTAAATTAATATTGACATCACTAAAATGGCAGTTCAACAATCTGTCTCCAAATTCACAAAATATTGACAATATCTTGTTCTTTACGCCTAGGGCATAGGGTCTGCCTGCACCATGATAAAATCTTATTGAAATGTTTCTCAATTTTAGACGATAACATACATCAAAATCTGTATATTAATAATGTACCTACCACGATAAAGTTTATCATGGCGCGCATCCTAGCCCGGCTGCAGGTCTGAAAAAGATTATTTACTTATTTATAACTGTCGCTTTGTCTAATAAATAAATTATTGTCTATGGTAATGATAAACAAATGTTTTTTTTCGTCCACATAACCTTCCCGAGGGCCCTGTGGAAATGTCTTTTATGACAAGTTAGTAATTAATTAGACAAGCCTACCAGCCACACCTACGAGTACGGTGTCTCAACGTCATCGATGTTGATTAAAAAACTAGCAATTTAGCAACTTCTGATTAATTAATACCGTAAACTTTGATTACCCAGTGTGTTTGGTTGTTCATTGCTAGTAATTGGGTAGTTGAGACCATTATGATTAAAAATACATAAAATATTAGATTATTTGAAAATTATAAATAACTTGAAAAAATCGAACTGCCTAAGGCGGGAACCTACCCAATTTTGCATTTTCGAAGACTATAAGAAAAAAAAGAGGATGCAGTCGTATAAACATAAAAAAAAAATACAATATTATATCACTGGTAGACTAGGTTGTTACCATAATATCATGTTATTATTGTTCTAATTCAAACGTTTTTGTCCCCAGCCTCCCATACGCCTGTACAACGTAACAGGCATCATGGTGCAAGGCGGGGAGTGCCAAGAGGACTCCTGCATGATGAAGGTCATGCCTGTACCTCTTGGCATCACAGCGACGTACACGTGTGAAGTGTCTACAGAAGGTCCCAAGTTCCAGATCGCTAGGAAGACGAAGCAAATGACTGTTCTTGGTGAGTTGTAGTTTCTAAATCATCGCCATCATTTCAGCCATAGGTCGTCCATTGCTGAACACAAGCCTTCCCCCAATGATTTCCATATTCACCGGCCCTGCATCCAACGCCTTTCTGGTGCCTTTGTGAGGTCCTCCTTGTGGGTGGACAACGCACGCTGCGCTTTTTGGTACGTGGCCCCCACTCCAGAACCTTGCTGCCCCTTGTTACTTTTGCGTAATTTCGAGAAGATTGAATCTTCGAATCCAACTCAGCATGTCAACCCAAAAGCTGCCCTTTTGGGATACTACACAACATCTTATCATCTAACATAAAAATAATAGCCATAGTTTTAAAAGGGGCTACTATGAAACAGCTGTAGAGTTAGAATACTGGCGATTGTAATTAACTCCTGTGACCTGTGACTGTAATTAACGAATTTTTAATTTAAACTTGTAAAAAAAGAACTTGTTGTTGATAAGGTCCTTTGTAAAACACTCTAGAAGAGTATTTAAGAAGAAGCATTATAAAATAGATTAGGAATGATTCTCTCAGTACAAGTCAAAAGTTTTATTTTTATTTACCACTAGCTGACCCGGCGAACTTTGTTCCGCCTTAATGGCAATAAATAAGCAGACTTTTTTTTAATTTCGAACGGGATAAAAAGTATCCTATGTCCTTCTCCTGGCTCTAAACTACCTCCCTGACAATTTTCAGCTAAATCGGTTCAGCCGTTCTTGAGTTATAAGTGGAGTAACTAACACGACTTTCTTTTATATATATAGATTCGTACAAAATAAAAAGCCGTTCCAAAGCCAAATTCTTAGATGATCTCTGTTCTAAAATTAAAAGCAAAATATTCTTCACTTCACATTCAAATATGAATTACCTGTAGGCACTCCGACGATCTCCTGAATATTCGGTTCTTGCTTCACGCCTGCAGCCGTCCAACAATATAAAGCAATTCGGTTCCCAACCGCTTAAATTTAAGGAGCACCCCCTTTATTATTTTACTTATGTTTTATTCATAAATGTACGAACAAGTATATTGTACATACAAGCGCGATACAAGAAAATAAATAAGCATGCTCTTTTGTTAGCGAGTCGAAACGAAAATAAAACAACCTATATAACCGTCGTTCCTCGGCAGCCTTTTGACGTCAAATGCTTTTAATTTGGATTAGTGCTGGAACTTTGACGGTGGTAATTCTGTACAGAAATTGGAATGGAGCGCTTATTTCCAGAGTTATTTCGAAATGTCACCGAACGTTTGGACGTAGCTGTAATATGATAGAAATACTAGCTTTTTCTCACGGCTTCGCCTGAGTGAAATTCAGTTTTGCCTCAGAAATACTGACATGTAATTTGGCCAATAAACTCAATTTCGTTGTAAATTATAGGTAATATGTTATTTTGACGTATAAACAATAATACTATCATCATGATCGTAATTTTTATCCATAAGACGTCCATTACTGAGCATAGGAATGATTTCCACAATGACTGGTTGATAGCAGCCTGCATCTAACGCCTTTATGAGGTCGTTGGTATACTCGTACCTTGAATAATACTTTCAAAATTAATCCAAATCCGTTCTGTACTTTTAGCGTGAAAAAGCTAAATCCATACATCCTCACAAACTTTCACATGTATACATTAGTAGGATGTCACCGATTTGGACGTAGCTGGAATATGACATAGAATGTACACGCAGCGTTTTATCGCAGGTGTGCAGATAATACAAAAAGTGAACGTACGTGACATGCCACATGATGTAACATAGCAAACACTCGCCACTCGTATGGAGGACAGCTCGAAAATGCAAGCTGGCACTGGATACCAAAACACATCGCATTTTTATGTCAAATATTGTTAAAGGCAACGTTGTACATCTTATAAAGTCCTACGATTATCAGATTATTTGTCTTGTACTTGTGATGACTACTTGGACACTCGGTAAAACTAATGTTTTATAGAAGTTGATGGTCATCACACAAATAGTTACCTAATAATGTAAGTAAAAGGGTACTTAGTTAATTAAAGAGCCTTATCTTTTTTCTACAAAACATAAGATCAACTTACTTTATTACAATCTAAAGGACTACATACAAAATAATATTTTCCGTAGGCCGTCCGCTCAACGTGTTAATAAAGATCCAAGGTAACTTTTTTCGGCTGTCACTTTTTTAGTGCGCGACGTGCGATTATTCTACAAAGTTCACCTTTTCAAAGACGCACGTGACTATTTTGCATTCTTGTCCTATGTACGCAAAACTTATTTCAGACTGAATAAAGTGCTCTAAATGACAGGTCGATTATATAAACTTACAATAGGCCTAATACATATATTACTAAAAGTAAGTACGCCTAGTGACTATTCTACGTGAAGACAATGAGAGTCCAATGTTGCGTTGCTTAACATTTATGTTTTTCGTCTTATGCTACGATCATGAAATGTGTCATATTGAAGGTTGAATGACGAAAATATTAAAAACTTTCATTTAAACCCGAAAGAGAAAACGAAGTTCGGATTAGTAATTTCAGTTAATTTTTCCCCTTTCCCATACTTATATTAGTACTATACTTAGTATAATATTGGGTAAGTACTAATACACTTACTTAGGCCCCAGCCAAACCAGTAACAAATCGAAAAATACGTTCCTAACGAGAACTAGGCGTGTACGAACTTCAGACCATAATTTGAGTTAATTTTTGCCTGTTCCCTTACTTAAACAGTACTTAGACCCCATCTAAGCCAGTGACAAATCGATTATCAACTTCGGCACGGTACGCCGTCCTAATCTAAGTTTATCACTGACTTGCTAGTTGAATTATAACAGCGGACTGATAAAGATAAGTCCCAGTGGTATTAAGTGACTAAAGTGCTTCGGTATCGTACTCCGTGAATACGTCTAAATGCAATTAAAACTTTGTTCGACTGAACAATTGTTATATCGTGGGGACGTAAACGTTAATAAAGTAAACATAAATCGCGGTGAAGTTGGATAATGGTCAAATCTTTCCTCCCTAAATAAAACGATTTAGGGAGGAAAGATTTGAGTGAATAAAGTATTGAAAAATATAGTCCTGTAATCGTACTTAAAGACAAGTAAATATAAACGGTACCTATGAGATAGATAAAATCACACATTAAATATTTTCCATTAGGGGGAAAATTTCCCATACTCGCCACGATTGGCAGGCGGGTTGGCGAAGACATCACAAAGGTACCAACCGGGCAACATGGAAAGCATTGGGGGAGACCTATATTCTGCAGTGGATGTCTTATGGCTGAGATGATGATGATAACACATTGAATCTAAAAAAAGATACATTATTATTTTTGCGATACCATAGTTAGTTTGTTGCAAAAACACAACAGTTTAGTTGCAAATTAACCCCTGTTACAGTATACTATAAGATACAAAATGTCATTGTCTGACCGTGGGCACATCATAGTAGATGGTAGAAAATATAAATATAGCTAAGCACAATAAGTCTAGGTCAAATAAAAAAATATACGTTTCATACACTCTATTGAATTCTGCTATATTAATGTTATGTGCCTGTCATTGTCAGTTCCAACTCTACATTTTCATTTGTTTAAATTATTCATTGCGACAGGTCACAATATTCTGGAGTGATTATACCTAGATACCGCTGTCATTGTAAAGTGTGTTCTAATAGAGTAATATTAGAGTTCTACTTCTTAGTAGATTAGTTCTAGTTCTTTAGTTTTCGATGATTTTTAAACAAAAAGAACAGCGAACCTGCGGGGCTTCTCCGAAACACTGTTTTCGTATTTTCGGGTCTATCTGTCACCATCCCTCATACTAGCATCTTGCTTTGCGTAAAAGAGATGCCATACAGATGCCAGAAATTCGTAGACCACACTCGGCCTCGTCGGCACGCGCACCGACGATCGCCAAACGGCTAGAGTACCTTCTGTACTAGCCACTTTGCCCGGTGAAGCTGGAAAAGCTCTTCAAGCTACCAGCGCGCGTCCCTTAAAAAAAACCCTACTGATGCGACTCATCTACAGAATTCAATCACAAATTAGAATTATTAGACTAGTAACAATGTGCAAATTGGCAATATCACTTGTTACCCTAATAGGATCTTGTATTGGTAATGTATTCATCAATCTTGCCCGCAGCCATGCCAGACCTGGACCCGGTAATCACGGGCGCCCCGAAGGAGCTGAAGCCGGGAGAGCAGATTTTCTTGAATTGCACTTCGGATTACTCGCTGCCGGCGGCTGAAATCAATTGGTACATCGATGATGTGTTACAAAAGGTATGTATGAGACAAGTTAATTGATCAGTGACGCCTTAATTCATAAGATATTTATAAGAAACTCTCCATGTTAGCCCTGAAAACCGAGTGTTCAATCGTCTGTAGAATTATTTTTAGTAGGTTAGAAATCATGCCATACAAAATCTATGGGATGGTTTCAATTTCAAAAATTAGCCTATTGTTGGTCCTCCTACAGTGTTATTTTCACTTGAGACTCTAATCTACTATCTTTTCTAACCCTAGACAGATTTTGATCAATATAAAAAAAAATCAGAAAATGCCATTATGTAGTAAATTTTATAGGATTATTTTACGCATAAAAACCATAAATTTCACGCCAATTGACGTAACTTACGTAACTTTAGCTAGATATGTGTAATTCGGAAAATACCTTTTGTCCAGAATAATAAAAGCTCTATAATTACCGAACTAAAGTCTCTACCATCGCAAAGGCTTTCGTAGCATTATAGAGCTTCGCTTTTATAGCTTTTGCACGCCTAGTAATGAACATTCAGGATAGTTTCCTTATTTAGAATTTTAATAAATTGCATAATATCTATACTTATAATAAATCTGTAGAGAGGTCAATTCTGTACATGAAATATATTTTCAAAATAACTATCAGGGGGTGATAAAACATTTGTATGAAAAAATCTAAACCGCGTAAGATAGATGAAGGGGTAAAACGAGATCCACGCGTACGAAGTCGCGGGCGGCCGCTAGTTACGTAATAATGACAATGTTTGCGTGAAAATTCTATTAGCATTCTTATTTCTTTGCAAAAAGTCTTAATGTTTTTTAGGCTTAGAATATTTTATTTTACTCGCAACTCCGTTCACGTTTCGTTTCATTTTTGAAGCAGGTAAATAATGAATAAAATGTTGTCTTTTTTATATTTCGATAAAATCGTTTAATTCTAAACCATATCATGACTCTCCCCTACTACATGTACAATTGCGTCACAAACTCAGGACATAATACCTCTAAGGATAATGGCTAATCTTGCCTACCCAGTTTGTATTCCCCCAGCCTAATTCTCGCGGTGCCGACAATGCACTCGCGTCTCCCATCTCATGCTAGTAATTGAATACAGGATTCCAATTTGCCTGGATTACTATTCATTAGTGTGATTGAATCAGCTAAATGGCATTCCATTTTCTCATCCAAAGCTCCTCAGCTAGACGCCATTCACCAAAATGTACAGAAATACCAAATAAAAATAAAATACGGCAAGATTTTCTGGGCAACTACACAGAACATTTAAATTGATGTTGCGAGTTTAAAGCACTCATATTATCGGATAATTAAGGTCTTCGTATAAACACGGGAATGGACGGACGATATTGGGTTATGCAATTTCAATGGACGGCTTAAATGCTGTTGGATACTCGGCTTAATCTTAATTACTTACATATTGAACATTCATCCCAACTAATATTATAAATGCGAAAGTAACTCTGTCTGTCTGTCTGTCTGTCTGTTACGCTTTCCCGCTTAAACCTCGCAACCGATTTTGATGAAATTTGGCATAGAGATAGTTTGAGTCCCGGGAAAGAACATAGGATAGTTTTTATCCCGTTTTTTGAAACAGGGACGCGCGCGATAAAGTTTTTCTGTGACAGACAAAAATCCACGCGGGCGAAGCCGCGGGCGGAAAGCTAGTATCATATCATAAACGTTTATTGTAATTTGATTAAAACATTTTGCATTCAGTCTGACATTCAAATGTTTTACACACTTATAAATTACGTTACGTATTTACTTAACTATTGCGTTAGTGTGCTTGTCACGTCTTGTCAGATTTGACACCATCATTGCCATTTGACAGCTCTAGGCAACAATCAGCGAGTAGTTGAAACCAAAATCGTTCGTAAATCGTGCATTTCAAACGAATTGACATTAAATCATCAATATCTACTCTAATCTAGACGTTCGTATTTAACTTCGTGATATATGTCGTCCCGACTTTGGTCGTAGCTAATGTTCTTTAAGAAAGTTATAACAATGTCGGTATTTTGATATATAACGTGAATAGTTTGGCCGCCGCCTTTGTGCTGGGTACGTTTGCTTTGTTTGCCATTAGTACTTTCATTGTTAAACGACTTTAAGCAGTGGAGGTTCTCTTTAAATCTTCCCTAATGGCCTTTTAAAACACCCGGTATATTTCGCCAAAATACCTCTCCTTTATTCCTCTTCCTACACCTTAAAATATTTACGCGTAATTGCAGTTTGCTTGAAGATCCTGTACACTTAGGGTGATATTTTGGGGTTAATGTTGTGACATTCATACAGCTAAGTATATAGGGTGTTTATGACAGAGGAAAAGTCCTTGAAGCTATGTAATCAGATGCTTTAGACTAACAATGGAAAGTCACCAATAGTATAATTTTAACTTTAATGTTTACAACAATAAATTGCTAGACTACTAAAACATTTTTTTCTAGCTCTGAACTAAACAGAATTTGTATACAAAATACAGCATAAATTGTATTAATTTGTTATTAATATTATAAGTTAGTAAAGGAGTTTGTAAAATAATACGAGCAAAGTCAATTTTATTAATTTAATTTCATAACAATAAGAACATCAAAATGGAAAGCATTTTTTTCATTTACCTGATACAAATTTAATCACTGATAAGCAAAGTTGTTAATTTCCTGCAGTTAATTAATACTTAAAGAAAATTGGCATTTTACAGGCTTCTAAAAATAAAAGGAACGAGCACATTTAACGCAACCATTATTATGGAAACAATGGTTTCTAAGATGATGGAAAGTTAAGTGAATAATGTTTTATTGGGTGCTTTTAATTTTTTATGAGTTTCAAAAGTACTATCACAGCACACTGTTCTAATTGAATAGCAAAAGTCGCTCTTATGTGTCAAGAAATATAGTCGTTGATTTTGTTAGTACGAGTAGTAGTAGTGCAAGTACGAGTATTCATATCAGTCAAACTAAAACAATTTGACTGCAAAATAATGGAAACTCTCCCTTGCATCTAGTTATTAGGTAAATAACAGATCCTTTGTGTAAACAAAACAGTTTCAATGATTAGCGCTGTCCTTGTGTCCTTTGTCATTTTCAAGTAAAATTAATATCCCTGTGTTTTATTTTTTGAGCAGAAATAGGTAGAGAAGCAAAACTCAATAATGAAGAGTCTTTATGCTCATTCAAACACGGCCACTCCTCTGAAAAGTTATTAAAATTGGTACATAGAGGTTAACAAAGGACTGGCAACGTCCATGGAAAATATTTAATTATTTCCGTAGGTATCTAAAAGCGGGCCTTTTTAGTCTTGCATAGTTGGACAAAGTTGCGCAAAAATGCAAAATAGACAGACACAGAGGGTTTTTCATCCAGTTTTGATACATTGTGTTTAGTAGAACTATGTGGTGCAATAAATGTCTATTAGTTACATTAAGTGGGGGTGGNGGGGGTGGGGGGGGGGGGGGGCGGGGGCATTCATGGCGCGTGCTCAGAGTACGCTCTTTTGATTTCAAAATGGCGTCATTTCTTATTATTCTTCTCCTTTCCAGCCAGAATCGTGGCAGAAGACAGAGCTGAGCCTCTCCGTAGCGGGGGTGAGGCGGTCATGGCGCGTGCTCAGAGTACGCTCGTTTGATTTCAAAAAGGCGTCATTACTTATTCTTTTTCTCCCTTCCAGCCAGAACCATGGCAGAAGACCGAGCTGAGTCCCTCCCTAGCGGGGGGGCTGAGGCGATCATGGCGCGTGCTCAGAGTGCGCGTGCCCACCACTGCTAGCGGTGCTTTACGCGTCAAGTGCGAAGCGAAAATGGTCGTCGCGCCTCCGGTGATACGAGACGTGGTCGCGATCATCACCGTGCACTCGCAGACGCAAATGTCGAAATACGTTACGAGTAATAAAGGTCAGTTTGGACATTTTTTTTTCGTTTTTGTTTATGTAGTTCTAAGGTGCATGTTCTTAGGATAAAATTTTCTTTCGTGATATTTTTAAATCACTCAAAAATCCTAAAAAATACTTAGTATTAATATTCTTATGCCCGTTTTCACCGTCAATCCCTATTTTTTAAGTGACCCCTATGAAAACGAAATGCCCTGATAAGTGTTACCATAGGGGTCACTTAAGACTTAGGGATTGATGGTGAAAACGGGCATTAGATCACTCAGAGCAGAAGTTCTAGTAGGTAATCACAAAATAACCTTTTGGAAATGTTAGAGCACAATAAGTTAGAGATTAATGCCCTTATCTTTAAGAACCTAATTAAACTTGAACAATACATAAACGTAATTAAACAAGTTTCTTGCTCTTGATTTAACAATACTTCATTAGCTTATGCCCGCGGCTTCGCTCGCGCGCTCAATACTATTAGTTGTTTTACTTTAATTTGAATTTTAACATCAGTATTTCAGCATAGCTACTTATCTGTAAATGAACCTGACGACCTCAGTGATTTAGACATAAAGAAAATCGTAATCAAAATTAGTTTGTCAGCTGACTCTTTGATTAAGGGCCTCGAAGCGTTGAACTCTACAAAAGGTATTATTTAATCACTTATTTTTGTTTCAAACACTGTTTCGTTTATACATAAGCTTATGCAACAAGAAAAATTTGCTCATATGGAATTCACGAGCATTTAAATTAATAAAAATGTACTCAAATATTTATTTTGTGAATAAAATATTTTAATTTTTAAAATTTTGCATCAGACTTTCAGCCTAGCAACGTATCCGAATCTTATAAATCTGAAAATACAACGTATATAAATCTTAAAATACACATCAAAGATATCGTTATTAAGATCAGAATATCAGCTGATTCTATACTCGAGGGACTTGAAGCATTAAACTCCACAAACAGTGCAGGTAGTAACATTTAATTCAATTTTCCGTTAACAGTTTTGTCGCTAGTTTTGCAAAACTAAAATGTATGCAGCTAGATGTCAGTTTGTGAACAAAAATATTTTCATTCTAAAACGAGTTCAGTTTATTCACAATTTCTCTCTGTAATTAAAAACCCAATCAGCCTTTCAGCAAAGCAACGTTACCGAATCATATAAATCTGACGACTTCGGAGAACTAGACATCAACAAAATTATTATTAAAATCAGTATTTCAGACGACTCGGCACTTAAAAGTCTCGAAGATTTGAACTTCACAAATAGTGCAGGTATTAACCCTAACAAACTCAATTTAATATCTCAAACATATCTTTGATTTAGGGTGGATTCCACCAAACAAGAGTTAATATTAATCTCAGAATAAACTTGTCATTTTGACATATTTCCCATAGGTACTGAAACTGTCTATGTGCCAGTTACACCAGGGGTTTACTCGGATAAAAGTTTGGTCGAATCTGGCCTAAAATAAAATTATGTTGAGAATTTTAAAAATAAAGCCTTTAAAATAAAATATAAGTAATTAAACTTCAAATACCCAAAATACGTTTATACGCTTAAATTGACTATCTTTAAAAATATTGTCTATTTTAAAATTTTCATCAGTCTTTCAGCCTAGCAACGTATCCGTATACGAATCTGATGTCGACAACGATGTAAACAACAAAACAAATATCAGCAAAATTGTTATTAAAATCAGTATGTCAGCTGATAAGGGACTCGAAGAGTTGAATTTCACGAAAAGTGCAGGTATTTCCTGTAAAATGTTTGGTTTTACACCCTCATCACTCTCATTGCCACCGCGTGTAATATACACTAAATGCTCGGTCATTCCAATATTATCTACATTTTAACAGAATTATTTGGCATTGCAGATTCTTACAGACGTAGTTAACTGCTTTTCTTTAAATTTTTATCTATAGGTATAATGAGAGGTTTTTTATGTATTTTTCATTCATACAATGTTATTAAAGTACAAAAAAATGTGAGATAAAAAGAATCATTAAAAAGGAAATAAAAAGCTAGTTATATAAAAAATATGAATTTGAAGTAATCTTATTCGTAAAAATAAACGACACCCACCTAAAATATAATAACATTGATTAATTTGTTTCTTGACGTGCATGGCTATCTTGAATGTCACCTATTTTTATTTTTTCCATCAGTATTCCAGGCTAGCAACGAAACCGAATCACGTAATAAATCTGACGACACGAACGATGTAGATCTCGAAACACGTACCACTATCGTTACCAATGTCGTTAACGATGACGATGTTACTCGTACTTATAAGAGTAACGATTCAGCTGATTCTATACGTAAGATACTCGAAGCGTTGAATACAACAAATAGTGCAGGTATTGAGTAAAACCTACTTTTTTTAAATCACATGCTCATTTTAAAATTACATGAAAGTACATGAATGACAGTACATGCACATGGAAGGCTGAAAAATACACTTTAAGAACTAAAAGCCTATCTTTATGCGTCTCACCATTGTACAGCACTTTTATAAAAGTAATTTTATTTGTACAACCCTTTCAATAATACGAGTCACTTGACCTTTAATGACGATTCTTAAAGGTACATTTCCATACTTGGCAAGCCTGACGCGTTTTAATGTGTTCACGCCACGCTATCGTCGGCTGTGTGCCAGTTCCTTAAAAAAATATTTTCTGCATTAAGTTTTAATTCTTGTTAATAACACTTCATCTTTTTTTCTTTCTTTATGTATTTGCTATTACAATGATAGTTAACATTTTGATATTATAATTTGGATAACATAAAGTTTTTCTGTCACGTAAGTACCGTTAACCACGAAAGAGCGGAGCCGCGGAAAAATGCTTTATTTATAATGTTGTTTCTAAACTCAATCGTATTTCTGAAAGTGTTTAATCCTTTAGCAAGAAATTAATAGTCTTTGATCATCGAAATTGCCAAGGCAAAGAAAATCTCATTGAAAAACAAAGGCTTTAACAGCAATTATTATAATTCACCCGCCCCGTCTGTAACACGATTTTGTTATCCGATATCGTTTTATTAACCCCAAATTTTGTTACAGGTGTAAGTGTAAGCGGTACCTCGTTGGCTTTAGTGGTCATCTCATGGACTTTAACAAAAATATCAAAATCCGCGAGCTTATGAGAATCGGTTTGAAAAACTCTGGTGATATTAGAATAAGTGTAGATATAATTATTATTCACACATTCAGTGTATCCATGTGACCCACAAAAAATATGTGTAAAACTATGACGTGACAAAAATGTAAGACTACAACCTATACATAGAATTCCACGGAGGAAACACAGCAATGCGAGTATAACATTCCAATTTCAAACTGTGGCCAGTATCACTGGCCACGGCAATCCATAAAAAATAAAAAAACCCTTCCAACTTTGAAATTGAGTAAGCATTTCATTTTCTGTGACGATTTCTTTTTTGTTAGTTTACTTTTAATTAAAAACAAAATACGAGCAATAAATCTACTCTCATCTGTTTCGCATTCTAAATTCAAACGAATTTCTAGCCCTGCGTCAGTCAGCGCACAAAAAGTTGACCGTATTGTGGTCAATCTTCGCTCTTGACCGTTAGGGGAACGTTCATAAATAACGTCACACATTTAGGGGAGAGTGGTGCTCGCTGGCACTGTGACAGACTGTTTTGCACACGCAAAAAACCGTAACAAAGGCAGCAGGTTTGCAAATTAAAAAATATTTCACGAATAAATGGTCTCTTTTTTGGTAATTATGAAATGTGTTTGTGATTTAAAATTGACTACGCTTTGCTGTGTTACCCGTATTTATGATGTTAAGGATCGGTTATTTTTTGTACATTTTACGTTAGTCATTGTATAAAGTAAATAAATTATTTGTTAGCAATAAACATAAATATATTAGAGTAGCATCAATGTAATGCAGGTTGAGGAACAAAAATAATTTTACTATACATTAAATTTTTTTTTCATATGAATATAAGTACAATCAGTTGATTATAGTCTTAAAATTGTGTACACCGCTTTTAGTCACTGAAGAATTTTTCAGAGGTTGAACTTTATTGATTTAAGTGATCATACATTTACCCTTAAAAGCATTTTACGGAAAATCTTTGAAAAGTATTTATATTCTATAGCCTTTACAAATGTAAAATTAATGGTTAATTTAAGTAATTTTCAAAGATTTAGTCTTGCGTTAAAGGAAATGTTATCATTTTTATCAGTAAAGTCACCACTTAAGCTTTGGTAAATAAATCACCAAGGTGTATAAACCTTAATTTCTACTTTGTGCACAAAAATGTCCTAATTGTATACGTAAAAATATTTTATACATCAGTGGCTAAACATTTTAATTATAGTAAAAACTCGTTATTTTTTTAATTTATGGTCGCCAGAACATGGACTTACTGCAAAATGTTGTTTCTTAGATGAATTTTAATCTGTATGTTTTTGATAAAAAAATAAAAATTGAGTTAGGAAATGTGTTGATTTACTGGCTGGCTACTGTATGTACCTATTTACTTTTAAATTCTGGCAATCATGAGACATCGAGCGCATTTTTTTTAGAAAAAAAGAAATTGTGTTATATTAAGGACGTATTTTCAAGTACTTCTGAGGGTTAATTAGTTTATTATAAAATAATAATTAACTTTTTAAAAAAATAAAACCGACTTCAAATGCGTGAACACAAAAAAAAAAACTAAAAATTAAAAATATTGCGTATAAAAAAGTTCATCCCCATTTTTCCACCCTTGGGGGTGAAATATTTTCTTCAAATTCGCATGAAACCACCCTTTTGATAATACCTATTCAACAAAAAAATAATCGTTCAAATTGATTTATAATCGGCGGAGATATTGCGTATAAAAAAGTTCATCCCCAATTTTCCACCCTTGGGGGTTGTTTTTTCTATTATTAAATTTAAATGGGACCACCCTTGAGGTATTACCTATACGCCGAAAAAAGATTTGTTCAAATCGGTTCATAATTGGCGGAGTTATCGCGTAACAAACATAGAAAAAAAAAAAAAAAAACATACGGGTCGAATTGAGAACCTCCTCCTTTTTTGAAGTCGGTTGAAAAATAGAATTATATGATTAGGCATTAATCTATGGCTGTGTTTTCACTTAAGATAATGTCAATTCTTTGCACGACATCATCTTTTTAATCTATACTGTACAGTGACACGTTAATGTTTCTTTTATTATGTTTTATTATTGTAAAATTGAAATGGGATACGTAAATAAAGTTATTAAAAAATACACCAAGTCTTTGTTTCAATTTACTAATACAAGTCTAAGGGTTTTAGTAGGCCAAATAGTCGAATTCCAGTGAACTATGCTATTTAACGGGATCTTACAAAAACAGTTCCTTCAAAAAACGGGATGTCACCATGGGAAAGAGCCCTAAATGTAAGTACAGGGTAAGTTTAAAAATACTCTTTTATACACCAGACAAAATATGTAGCGCTTAACTCAGTGCCTATGTAAGTAATTAATAGATAGAACAATGTCTTAAGCATAATAAAAAAAAATTAATATCACCCAAAACACTTTTCACATTTCCAAATCCTTTCTGCAATAACTACTAAACGATCGGTCTAGACAGCATTTGATTTAACCGCCTGCCTAATCCAGTGTTAATTCATTTTAGATTAATCACGTATTAGCTAATCTCGACTGTAATGAGTTCCCTGTTGAATAATCGCCTCGAATCGATTTCCCATTCATAGTATGACATACATATTCACGTAGTCCACAGGTTTTCAAACTTTTTAGTGTACCCCACTAAAGTACGCTCTTACGTAACGTTACCTTTAATATCATTTTTTCTAGCATTAGCGCAGTACACTTCGACCCAATAGTATCTTTTTTACTTACCTATTCCATAATTTTCATCATCTAACGCTCTATCCGTTAGTAGACTTATGTTGATGGATGAAATATCTATTTTTATGGTTACGACGACGTCCCATTTTTTCGAAGAAAAATGAGAAATGCAAAATAATTTTCATCTAAAATCAATCACGTGCACGCCAGTAACTTTCTTGATACAAACTGAGTTTCTATACCTAGTCTGTGACAAATACGTACTAAAAATCTGCGATACACGCAAACTCTCTGTAATATCCAATCTTTGCCATTAAACCTTTTTTACTGTAGGCTTTTGCTTAGAAACCTGGGTGGGCTATTTATAAAAATGTTTGGCAACCACTGGCTGCGCCCAATGCCTTAACTCCGTCGAATAGATTGCCTTATTCTGAGACCGGCCGTCACCTAGAATTAATTTACCTCGTGCATAATATCACCAGGCTTAATTTCTTAAACTTCAAAGCCCATGGGGATGCCTTGTCCGCTGTTGATAAATTTGTTAAATGGTGTAAACGACACGGAATATAATTAGAAAATATAGGCACATTTAGGTATAAATGAACCTTGTTTCACTTTAATTATAAAATGTAGGCCAAAAACTAAACTTGCAAGGAAAAATGAAACATCTTTACTATAGCTTTTTTAATACCTGACAGCTATTATAGCAAATTAGCTGAACTATGAACTTCATCAGAAATAATAATAGGATTCTTATAGTGAGATTTTTTCAAATCGATTCAGTAGTTTCCGAGCCTATTCAGGAGAAAAAACAAACAAAATTTGTTTGTTGTTTCTCCTTAATGCTGGTAATATAAGGAAAGTATCTTCCACCATCGTTCCTTCTTTCCTGATAGCTTTGTAACAAACTTCATACAGCTTGAAATATAATAATGCCATTAAAGTACGACAAAACATCCACATCAGCGGACTTAAAGTAAAAGTCCTTAAGGTAATATTAAGTGGGTACGAAGTATGAAAATTACCTCAGCTAGAGGAGGAAAATAATTTCTTTCAGGGAATTTCGTGAACAAAATGAGTTTGGTTCACCAGGTGAAAGTCATAAAGTTTTCAATTTATTATAAATAAGTTACGTGCTAGTGGAAAGCCGTTTCGCGAAGTATTATGTACGCTTAGTGCGAATGCAAGTATGCAATTACTTTTTACGTAGCTTTTCATCATACAGTTATTTTAAATATTTGAGAATCGTACCTATGACAGAGTAATAACAGCTATAACACAAGTCACCTATTTTGAATTCGATACTGAAAAAGATTCAGAATAAGAGTCATTAACTGTAGGTTGAAGCTACTGCCAACCGGTCAATCTGGAATTCATTGGGGGAGACTAAGGCTGAGTTGCACCACCTAGCTTTAACGGTAACTTTAACGATAATCGGTGCTTTTTGTATGGAGTTTGACAGAATTTTGACGTTTGTCAAAGCTAAAGTAAGATGGTGCAACCCAGCCTTAATGTTCAACAGTGGACGTCTAAAGTGATGATGATGATGATCTGTAGGTTCTAGAATTAGTTCTAATGCGTTGAACTATAATAATGTAGGTATCACAATGTTCAAACTACATAGTTGTGCCATCGTCCGTACATTGTAGTACAATGGTTTTCAGCTAATTGGATATTACCTAAACTAGATTAACTATCTATTTTAGATATACCCTAATCAACCATTAATTGGGTAGTTGAAACCATTATCCAATAAAATCTAGAAATAACTTCTCTAAACACACATTACTTTAACCCCGAACATCCAATTAGTTTTCAGTTATAATCTGAAGTTGTAAAATTAGATTTTCAGCTTTTAAATCTAATTTGAATTGGCAAACACGTTACCTACGTCACTTTTTACGAAATCGTCGGAGTTCTAATCAATTTTCGGCAGGCATAATAAAACATGTAAATTGATTGATTTGGATTTGATCTTCAACGATTAAAAATGTCGATAAAAATCAATAATTGGATTATGAAAATATGTAGCACTAATTTAACACTGAGTTGCACCACCTTATTTTAACCGTAACAATGACAATAACCGGTGCTTTTTCTACGGAATTCGACAGATTTTTGATGTTTGTCATAGTTAAAGTAAGATGGTGCAACTCAGCCTAAAAGTATGAATATAACTTTGAAACGTCAATAGCTGAACGGTGAAGGTGTCGGACGGACTAACTCGAGCTCCGAGGAATCTGGGTTCGAACCCTCTGCCGCTGGACTATTGTGGTGAACCCACTGATAATGCAAGAATATATTTAGCTTATTTTGTGCAATACATTTAAAAGTAAATCAACTTGAAATTACCTCATCCAGTTTTTATGCACAACCTCTCGCTATAAACTCATCTTAAAAAGAACTATAAGCCGTGAACATAAAACATGTTGGGGAACTGAAGTATAAAACATCGCATGTCAATGAAGTAATTTGAGAGTTTGTGTGCAGTACTTACTTTCACAGCGCAGTAAAAATGATGTTATTTTTATGTCCGCGCAAGTTATTCTAAACAATTTGTAAAGCTTCAGATACTTGACAAGTTGGTTTATGTTTCCCTTCAGTTTAGTCAAAAGTTGGTCTTACTTCAGCATGCTTTCATTTGATATTTTTGTGAATTTTTTCCTTACTTTACCAATTGGTACATAATAATATCATGTCCCAAGAAAAATAAAGCCTCTTATCATTGTCTAACTAGAGAATAATCGCCGGACATAAAAACAGATTTGCATAAAAATCGCCGATCTTCAACGAAACGAAGAAAAAACAAAGCGAAATTAAGCCAATAGGATACGTAAACTCCGAAACATCAAGTTGTAAACATTTTCGCTGAATCACCGCTGTCCCGAGATGTTCGCGTAATTTACTCGTCGTTCTGGAATCATATTATCTGAATTCTAATACAAATGATCCGCAGTTCCGTTGGGACGTGCCAAAATGGCTAAATTAAAACCAAGTACACTTCGCGATGCGAATTTGTTGCGTGTATAAAAAGCCACAACGCGTCCGTTGGAAGCGTTCCAGATAGACATGGGGACCCGTTTTTATGAAGCATCTGATAGGCCTATTCCATGTTTATTTTAGTTCAGTAACGGGGAAGGACTACATTGTATCACGTATTTGGACAGCTAATAGAGCGGGACGGAGCGGAATGGAGCAAATGGGAATATTTTCAATAA
Source organism: Ostrinia furnacalis (assembly GCF_004193835.3). Taxonomy (NCBI): domain Eukaryota; kingdom Metazoa; phylum Arthropoda; class Insecta; order Lepidoptera; family Crambidae; genus Ostrinia; species Ostrinia furnacalis. The sequence goes on along the minus strand of NW_021131277.1, from coordinate 8,073 downwards.
GAAATATTTATGTTCAGAAAAAGTGATACATGGAAATCAGAAATAGAATCGGTCGACTATCGCCGGGTTGTTTACTTTACTACTGAACGCTTGTCAATACTTACAATTTATAGTAAAGTTTTGTGTAGGTATGCTAATAATACTATAATAATTTATGACTTTTTTTAAGGATTGTCGTTTCTACGTTGACCTCATTCAACCGCCTTTGAAAGCACATTATTTAGAGATTAACTACAAAGTATTTTTGCATATTGATAGGCACCTAAATTACAACATTGTAGTAAAAGTAAGTAGATCGCCTAAGCACTTCAGGATTATGACACACTTACTTCTCAAGGACATAAAACTCTGTAAGAGCCTTCATGAGTCTAGGCCATTAAGGCAACAAGTTTATCTAAACTAGCAAACCTAAAGAATCCTAATATAAATTTTGTTTTTAGAATCATTAAGTATGAATTTACGAACGCATAGTATTCTAAAAACACTGTGCCAATATTTTAAGCTATAACAGAAGCTATTTTAAAGCAAACAGTCTAATCGGCTGTGAACTGTACATGAGAATACTGTTGATGGACATTCGGACAAGTAAAGAAAACTTTTGAATATAAGGCGGAAATTGAATACAATAAGAGAATATTTATAAAAGCTGAATGTTTTTTTCCTTTTCCCCAAAGTCGATGACCCCAGAAGAGTAATGGCCACTTGAGCGACTATAACAAAACCGTGTTTTTAAACTCTCCAACGTTTATTCGTTATACCAACGTTTAAAGCTTTAATAAAACGACAGTTTTGGAACAGAGATTTTCAAGCTGCGCGATGCTGCAAGTTGGGGCGATAAAGTCAGTCCGGGTGACCCCTTTACCGATTAGAGCACTAAATGTAAGCATGTTGTTTCAAAAATAACGCTTCGGTTCTTGCTATATGAATTTTAGTAAAATTAGCTAGGTTTTACATTACAGACATGACATAAATTATGTTATTTGCATGCCATTTATTATGGCTGAAAAAGCTGAACTTAATGATACTATAACAACCTGAATGTACCCTTTTTCAGGTGAAAATAAAACATCATTTATCAGAATACAATCTTTTTATTTCTTTAAACACCGTTCGCCATTTTTTGCCTTATATGTTTTTTTTTATCAGCCAGTTAAGTATACTTTACCCGAAGAATAAAGCAATTTAGAAGTACTTTTAAAAAGTTCGTTCTTTTCAGCTAAATGACGTCCACTGTTGGACAAAGGCCTCCCGCAAGGCTTTCCATAATGAACGGTCCTGCGCTGCCCGCATCCAGGTTCTTCCCGCGATCTTTACCAGATCGTCGGTCCACCTAGTAGGAGGCCGGCCCACGCTACGTCTTCCAGCCCGTGGTCATGCATCGTCTCTACGAGCTATGTGACCCACCCACTGCCACTTGATTTTAGCAATTCTGCTTTTTAAAAACTTTTAAAACGTAAAAAATAATATGCAATAAATAACGTTATCCTTAATACAGCATCTCCTTATGCCCTTATAAGGGGGAAATTCCGTTAAACTTTGAGAAACACTGCCACAAAGTAATCATGAACGGGTGCACGCGAAATATCTGAGGTTTTATGCGCGTTTCATTTTAAATTGGAATAGGGGAAAGGAAAAAACAAAGAAAGCAAATTACGGGAAGCGAAAGAAACTAAGGCTGGGTTGCACCATCTTACTTTAACTTTGACAAACGTCAAAAATCTGTCTAACTCCATACAAGAAACGCCGGTTATCGTTATAGTAACCGGTCAAAGTTAGGTGGTGCAACTCAGCCTAAATGTTGGACGCGACTTCAACTATAAGATATTTGCATCCAAACGAGTGGCAACAATAAGATGGAAATGGGATCCAGCTGGAGTAATGCATACTGGCCGCCTCGTTAATGGCCGGGTGTGTACACTGAGGGTGACTGGACAGTGGAAGCGAAAACCACTTTTATTAACTTTGTGTTAAAATTATTTTACTGCCTGAAGGAGGCGCATTCTCATTTTCGTAGATAGGTAATAACTTCAATCTAAATATAAAATATGTACATAACTCAAAGATGACTGACTGACTGACTGACATAGTGATCTATCAAAGCACAGCCCAAACCACTGGACGAATAGGGCTGAAATTTGGCGGGCAGGTTATGATGTAGGCATCCGCTAAGAAAGGATTTTACGAAACTCCACCCCTAAGGGGGTAAAACGGGATCCACGCATACGAAGTCGCGGGCGGCCGCTAGTGAACAAAAATTGCTAGCTTTAAATTGGTTGGAAAAATACATAAATTAAATTGTACAACTACCAAATTACAAAGATATTTTAATTTATGCTTTCAAGAAAACTCTCTCTTGCATAAGCCGATACATTTTCAGCAGTGAATAGAATATACTGAAATTCAACTTACCTTTTATTATAATCTTAACTTCCTTGGCTTACCTGAGAAAACCGTGAATCTTGAACATCAAAAATTATATTTTCATCACGTTATTACATGACATGGCTTGTGAATTCCCATTAGAGGGTCAATTTTTTCACACCCTAAATCGCTTAGAATACGTAACAAAATACCATCTTGTTAAAATATCAGAATAGACAGCAGGCAGTGGAGAACAGCCAAATTTAATACGGGAGGTCTCGGAGGAGTGGTGCAGTGCCCTCCCGTCGCAGACTGATATTGTGAAACTTTTCTTCGGCGCAATCTACATAAAAAATGAGCGGAGGGTTCGTGGTGACCCCTTAGGTAAATGAGAGCCTTTTGAACTGTTAATTTTGTTTGCATACAAAATGAAATCTGACATGAAAGTTATTTGCGCCTTGATCTTTACAGTGCTCTCTGTTTAGCATTTCAGGGCTTACTTCATTTTTGGGAGCTTTTATGAGCTGTTTTTTAACCCTTGAGTAATTTAAATACGTTCTTTTGAGTTTTCAAATCACCCTGTATATACCGTTAATTTAAATAAAAAAGGTTGCATTTGTCTCTTCGCTGAAAGAACAAATTAGGCGAAGTACACACATTTTTGAATGTAGTCAACTTTATGTCATTTGTTTTGCTAAATTAACCTGTGTACATGCAGCTGAATATACTACATTTGCTTCTCGAATCTCTTTCACAAACTTTATTTTCCATACATAACTCAACGAAACAATGAACATTATAACGCCGCAAAGTTTGTGCCCTTTATAAACAAAACCTAAGTAACACAGACCACGGAAGTTTGAATGTAAGGGAAGGGAGTAACAAGGGCCTGAACACTGATATAGTAGCATCCAAAGTTAATAAACTTCGTACGAAGATTTGCCTGTTCAGCAATGTTATGGAAGCCAATATAAAGTCAGACAATGTTGGTGTATGAAAGTAATTTTCATCATGGGAAAATTCTACGATAAAAATGCAAAATTGCAAATTGAACGTTTATGAAAAAGGGAGCGTCATGATTTTTTCTGGAATAGAGGAAAGTTGTTTAAATTCAGTTTATTTAAATGAATTAAATTGGTTTCTTTTCTGCAAACAATTCGACGACGATCCGCAATGATAAAAATTAATTAAAGTAAAGTATCTTCTTATCTGTATTACACGATTCTGAGGATTTAGTAAAATTAAATCATTTTAATTCTAACGCTAAATCCATTCGTCTGGTGCTTCTATAAAAAGAGTATAATAACTAACTCATTATTTACCTCGCTCAGTAATTACTACACAACTTCTTACTGCAAATTATCATAAATCATACTGCAAACCAACTGCATACCAAAATGGCCACAACGCAAAACCGGCACGGGCAATTTCTCATAAAGTTAAAAAAACCGGTTTCGGGACTAATCCGGTGTTAAGTATTTCCGACTTCTTAAGTAGCAAGTTGTCTAGCTATTAAGAAAGAACAAGCCGTTCAGAAAAGGCATTTAAGTACACCGTCACATCAAACTTAAATTTTTTGTTGCAAAAACGTTCGTAATACGACTGAATAAGATCCTGCAGTGTAAAGCTGGAAGTGCTCACGTTTGTACTAAGAGCCAGTTACATATTTCCCGCTAATTAACAGGAAAGGAGTTTGCAGGTTGTTTCTATGTTTGGAACAACTTGATTCCCACAATACAGGGTGGTTGAACAATCTTTTTAAGGCAAGCATTGTTAATAGGTTTAAGTTTGTTTGATAAAACACACTATAAAAGTAAGTAAGTAGAATAAAGGAATCTTTTTAAATAAAAAGGTATTTATAATCCAGAAGGTACCTAAAACTTTCATATATATGTCGCATTGATACAGTCATCTTTTGCAGAAGCTATAAATAAATAATTAGTTACTACTGAAGATTTAACAGTGAATCCCGCGAGTTACTTCATAAATTAAAACATATCCAGAAATTCCTTTTTCAAACGGCCATCCTTTGGATAGGCCAAAAACAAAGGAAGATTGTTCACCAACAATCAGCTCTGGGCCTTGCCACACTGGCGGATTATTGCAAGCGTTTTCAAAGCGGAGTGGCGACGCCGCGTTTCCGCATCGAAAACGTCGCGGATGCGCAACTTTTCCGCCTCGAGTTTTCTTTGACCTCTTCGCCGCGGACACGCGGCGTGTAGGTTGCGTCGCCGCTCCTCTTAAAAAACGCTTGCCATCCGCCAGTGTGGCAGTTCACTTATAGTTGTATATCAGTTCTCTGAAACAATCACGCACGATGCCACTTGCAGCTCTCACCGCCTTTTAGTTGGTGTTACTGCAGTCTCCTAAACAACAAGCGCAGCGCTCTTACGACTTGAACTCCACAAAGCGACATTACCCGACTACAAGTGCTACAAGGGAGTTACATATTTCTTGCTAATTAACGAACAAGATATGGGCGCGCATTGTTCTCTAGTTCAAAGTCCACCAACAATTTCCTTTTGTAGGGACAGCACGTCATGCTAAAGCGTCTTATCTTATTGTATTATGGCCTATTTTGCAACAAAAATTAATAGCCTGATGTGCTTTGCTGTAAATCAAGGACTTGTGAGGCACATGAGTGTTTTTAATGTTTTGTTTTCTCGTTAACGGTACAACAACGTCGTTATGTCGCCTGGTTCGTTTCAAATAGTGGCCTTTAAACTTTTTTAATGACATTTTAGAGGTAAAGTTGCATTGTTTTGTGGTCTGTGTGGCATAAAAGACACAATACATGCAACATAAACCTATGTGTGCCTAAGCAGGAAACATTTACCTACTTTTATCCTTTCAGCCAATGGTAGACCGCATAGGCCTCCCCTAAGAAGCACCAAAAAGCATCATTTCCCGCTTTTTATCCAGTCACTGCCAGCTTTATTCGTAAGATTTTTTGGTAAGTAATTATTACTTTTCTCAGGATCAAACATTAAAAGACGGACTCAGATATTTGTAGCTACTAAACAAACTGTATCTAACTGGTATCAGAGTGTATTTCATTATTCGACGCAAAATTTTCCGGAGAGCAATCGAATATTTGTCGAAAAAAGGATCAAGGGAACCCCAAAAATACATTGAAACCCAAACAAAAAAGCGGCCATGATCCGATCCGCACGAAAGTTTCTGGAATTCGAGTTGTCCCGAGATTTTTTTCACTTTCATTGGTGTTACGGCTTAGCACATTATTTCAAAACTTGGACGTTATACTGGAAAACGTAAAAAAAATGAGACATGCACATAATGGAATAATGTGCTATGCTCTTATCTAGTAAAGTCTACTTTTTATTAAGCAACATAACGGATTCTAAATTTCTAAAAAACGGTAGAGACTGCAGTATGTTAATGTGCACTGAGGTGTGCTGAATACAAATTTTGTTTAGCATTTCATTAATTTCTATGCTAAATAGCGTTAAATTGGACATCGTAATCGATCTAAATAGCTGAATTATAATACAAGCTAAAGGCTTTTGGTTCTAATCTTCGAGAAGACAAAGTTGCCTGTTGCCAAACCTATGAAAGTAATTTTGTTAAAAAATACGTTTTTAAATGTTTTTACCTATTTGTAAACTTATTGCATTCCTGACTTTATTGGTTTATTTTATTATTCCTGACTGATTCCTTATCACTGCTTAATTTCCATACTCAATAAGTTCATTAAAAGTCAAGTTACCTAATTAGAATTATTAGGCTTTTAAAAAGCGCTTTGCTACAAATTGCTGGCAAACCCTTAAATGTGTAGAGTTAGAGTACATGTTATTTCACAAAATGTTCAATAGTCTATCAAATTGGATGTAACGTAATATGGTATACAAACATGACTCCTTTTATTGTCTCTCATACCTCTCCATTAAAGGGTTCATCCAAATCAAACACCGTTACAATAATTGTTCGGGGAACAAGAACAATCGATGTAACAACCAATTTACGTGAAAATAAGTAGCTCTTGATTCGTTTACAATGAAAATATCACGTCCGACCGCAGACTAGTTTGACGAATACACGCCTCTTACAAAATGCGAATGAACATGATGACGTGTGACTAAAAATTACTAGGTGCAAAAATGCGATGCCTGCTTTTGGTGGTAGTACGTTATTGAGCTGATTGTTTTTTTTTTTGGTCGACAAAAACAGAAAACGAGCAATCGGTAACTTGAATAAAAATTTAGGTTAATTACTGTAAAAATAAAATACATTTTCATTGTTTCAGCTTAGAGATTAATAATGTTACAAACTTAGACATTTTTGCCATAGTAATAATAATGCAAAACAACTTGAACTAAGCCTGGCTTTTTAACTTCTATAGGTACTCTTGATTGCGCAAGATTTGCTAAATTGCATCGTAATGAAAATGTATTATTAATTATTCTTCCTTAGTACCGTGACCCCAAAATACTACTCAATGCACATTATAACATTAACACACTACCTCTATTTCGAGGATAAGCGTTATGGCTGTCTGTATGTAAAATTGGTCTGTCAATGCGTCCGCCCCACGATCTCAACATTTCAATTGTTCACAAATTAGATTCCGTGCGGAGGTAATGTTTCCTCTAAAAATAAGGGCGGTTCGCACGATACGATTGAATAAACATTGTTTTTGAGTACTCTAACGCGCTATGTTTTATTAGTGAACACAGGCCATTAAAGTTTCAGTCGGCTGAGGGATGTTAGGTCTCAAAACCCAATTTACAAATGGGTTCTAGATAGATACTACGGGAGACTGAAATTGACAGTAGCAGCTGAATAATTGAGTCTATTGCTTAGCTTTATTATTGTTTTTTTTTTCTCTAAGAGATAACTTGGTATTGTCATTCTCACTAAAATGTCTCTGGGGTGGTGGCGTAGTGAGGCGGGTCGTTACATTCCCTCTAATATGGTCGAGTGAAGCGATGGCTGGTTCACTCGTCATGTCTGTGAACAGGCGCTGCTTTCGGGGACTGGTCAATCCAAGTTATTCCAATTTATGTATGCGAGTCATTTCTACTAGTATTTAACTATGTAATCTGTAAGTCTAGATATTAGCACGTCACTACCTTGTTTAATATACCACGCAATTTTGTATACCCATTATACACTTTACAAGAATGCATGGTAAATTCAGTGAACTGCTCCTGAATCGAATGTACCTACTACTGCTATTTTCTATTTATTTATATTAACCGGCAGACAGTGGTGACTGAGTTTGTTGCGGCGCTTCTTCTCAGCACTTGCCAAATGTTGGTCTCGAAGCGCTGGTAGGGTAAAAAGATTATGAGACATGTAGAGGCTCCTTAAGAGCAAAATGACGATTTGTAAGAACTATTTATTAGTCTAAACAAATAAATAAATTTTGACTTTGACTTTGACTTTGACTAATTCTACAGGGTTACTTTGCAATCAGTATCCAAATTTTTAGGAGCGACTCAGAATTAGTAATTAATCTATTTAGTTTTACGTAAAAAACAGTAAAAGTAACATTATTTTTTTCATATTTCATTATTTTCATCCGCTGCGCGCGATTTCAAAATTGCCACACGTGGATAATTTGCTTCGTTCATAGACACAGTTTGGTGCGCAAAATTAAATAGGTAAGATTTACAATATATTTTTTTCGAAAAATACCACGATTAAAAATACTTAAGATGTAAATGTTAAATCTAAATATACAGGGTGTTT